>NC_084579.2:10975532-11033032 GCF_033978685.3 Nerophis lumbriciformis | reverse complement strand
AGTTTCAATCAATCAATCAAAAACTTTGAATAATCAAAAAATGGTCAATATTTCCAAACTTCCCGAGCTTAACTTCACTGAAGCTGTCGCTGAGGGAAGGGGGTAATCTCGACAACTCCAGTTAGACACAATATATGATTATACAAAAATGCAAATGTGTTGACGCTGGTGATATCGCCTTGTCTCTGCTCTGTCTGTGTCACGGCGGTGTTCGACCTTGGCAGTCAGCAGGCCGTTCCTGGACACAGACGCTGATACCAGACTGGCTTGCAATCTTTTGGATTGCCAGCTTTGCACAGACAAAGAAAAATACCACTTCAGCACAATTGACAATAATTATAGCAATGGCCCTTAAGCATAAAGTTAGTGTGATAATATATACATCATTATTCTAACACTCAGTTTGCACTTTGTGTGTACAACTGCATGTCCTTGACATAAACACCTTCCATCCGCTGGTGGCCAGCCTGCAGTTAATGGTTATTAACCTGCTGGGCGCTGACGTGTGGCCGCGGGGGGAAGAAAAAAAAAGGCGGCGCTTTGTCGCGGCGTCAGGTAGCGCTGTTGTCCGCTACCTTGCAGGGGAATAATAGATGTGTTTAGCGTTAATCAATGTCTCGCGCGGCCTCATTGAGCAGTGCACTCAGCATCCTGCTTTTGTGTCAGAGAGCCTTTTAATCTAATTGGACATTAAACTCCTGTCATTATTCCTCATGCGCCCAGGCTTATTTACGACGGCGCCGCCGCCGCTCGCTCGTCTTTACCTTTTCATTACAGCATGACAGTCTACATCAGCAACGTCATTAAAGGGAATGAATCAAAGGATGAAATGTGTAATTTAATAAAGGCTCGTCAGGCCGCACATCATTCATGTTGTTTACGGCAGGAATGTGAGCTAGGCTACGCTGGCTAGATGCTAATAAACAACATTCACCTCACACTGGGAGGGAGGGAGATTCTTAAGAGGTCTAGGAAAAGCGGTAGAAAATGGATGGATTTCCTACTAAAGTCATGAGTTCATTCAATTGGTTTTTGCTCATTTTAAAAGGCAAAACATACTTTTTATGTGTTTTCTTTTGTTTCTATATAATATCTGAATTGTTTGTATTATCATTAATTAGACTTAGACTTAGACAAACTTGAATGATCCACAAGGGAAATTGTTCCACACAGTAGCTTAGTTACAAAGGATGGAAAGTGTAAGGATGGAAAGGACAATGCAGGTATAAAATAGACTAAACATGTACCATAGTAGCGATATAAAATATGACATATATGTAATATTTACATAGTATATGTACAGTATATGATATATACTGATATATTATATTATTATATGATATACATTTTTATTTTTTTTATTTTTTTTAACATGTCCAAAATAAACTAGTACCACTACTTCCTGCATCGAATTAAATCCAATTAAAATTTAAAAAATTACAGTATAGCTGTCCAATTAGCCATCCTCCCTGCAGCACGTTAAATTAAATTAAAATGAATTAAGATACAATGTCGTTGTTCACAGAGACGTCTTTTCTGCAGCAAAATAAAGTTAAAATGAACTGAAATATAATGTGGTTGTTCTCAAACCCATCTTTCCTGCTGCAAATTCAATTAAAATGGACTAAAATACATAGTTGTTCACATAGCCAGCTTTTCTGCAGTAAATTAAATTAAATTAAATTAAGTTAAATCACAATAAACCAAAATACAATGTAATTGTTCACATAGCCATCTGTCCTGCAGCAAATAAAATAAAATAAAATAAAATAAAATAAAATACAATTAAATTAAATTAAATTAAATTAAATTAAATTAAATTAAATTAAATTAAATTAAATTAAATCACAATAAACTAAAATGCAATGTAGTTGTTTACATAAGCATCTTTCCTGCAGCAAATTATTAATATACGTAAGTTAGGATGATCTAAAACATAACGTAACTGTTTGCGTAGCCAACTTTCTTGCAGCAAATATGCAATGCAAATAAAATTAAACTGAATTAATTAAATACAATTGAATTGAATTTAATTTAATTTAACGTAGTTGTCCACATAGCCATCTTTCCTGCAGAAAATGTTATTAAATTAGAATGAACCAATGCACAATGTAGTTGTTCGTGTAGCCATCTTTCCTGTGGCAAATTATTAAATGAAATTAAAATAATCTAAAACATAACGTAACTGTTTGCATAGACATCTTTCTTGCAGAAAATGTAATTAAAATGAACTGAAACGCAATGTAATTTATGCAATTCAAATAAAATTAAACTGAAAAATTTTATTTAATTTAATGTACTTTTTCCACATAACCATCTTTCCTGTGGAAAATCAAATTAAACTGAATTAATTAAATTAAATTAAATTAAATTTAGCTTAATGTAGTTGTCCACATAGCCATCTAGCATCTTTCCTGCAGAAAATTAAATTAATTTAGAATGAACCAAAGCACGATGTAGTTGTTTGCGTACCCATCTTTCCTGCAGAAAATGCCATTAAAATGAACTAAAACGCAATGTAATTTATGCAATTAAAATAAAACTACATTGAAAAATTAGATTTCATTTAGTGTAGTTTTTCACATAACCATCTTTCCTGCGGAAAATGTAATTAAACTGAATTAATTAAACTAAATTAAATTAAATGTAACTTAATGTCGTTGACCACATAGCCGTCTTTCCTGCAGAAAATTTAATTAAATTAGAATAAACCAAAGCACGATGTAGTTGTTTGCGTAGCCATCTTTCATGCGGAAAATGCTATTAAAATGAACAAAAACGCAATGTAATTTAAGCAATTAAATTAAAATTAAACCGAAAAATTTGATTTCATTTAATGTAGTTTTTCACATAACCATCTTTCCTATGGAAAATTAAATTAAACTGAATTAATTAAATTAAATTAAATTAAATTTAACTTAATGTAGTTGTCCACATAGCCATCTTTCCTGCAGAAAATTACATTTAATTAGAAAGAACCCAAAGCACAATGTAGTTGTTTGCGTAGCTATCTTTCCTGCAGCAAATGTCATTAAAATGAACTATAACGCGATGTAATTTATGCAATGCAAATAAAATTAAACTGTATTAATTCAATTTAATTTAATTTAATGTAGTTTTTCACATAATCATTTTTCCTGCGGCTAATTAAATTAAACTGAATTAGTTAAATTTAATTATATTAAATTAAATTAAATTTAATATAATGTAGTTGTCCACGTAGCCATCTTTCCTGCAGAAAATTAAGTTAAATTAGAATAAATCAAAATGAAGTAAAATGCAATGTAGTTGTTCACACAGCCCATTATCTCACAGTTTACTTGCATGGATTCCCTGTCTGATCCCTACTGAGACAGTATAGCAAATGGATACAATGCTGCTGTACGTTTCCTAATTTTAACAGATTTGGGGTATTTTTTTGAATATATATTTTTTTTAAATGTGTCAAATGCAGATTTTAGGAGAGAGAAGCCTGAGGGGACCACTTTATTCATACGTGAAGTGCAATCTTTAAAAGCATCTTATGAGAATGGATGATATTATTAGCATCTCAGTGGACGGTCACTGTCTTTCTCGTCTGGTCTAGTCCAACAATTGCACAGCTCGGGGGTCTCGGGTGCGGGGGCGGACGGGGGGGGGGGGCGTCTCCTCCTTCATTTCCCAGCTGGAGATCTTCTTTCATGGCTGTTAGGCAAGCACTTGAAGTAGAAATGCACTTGACATATAAAGAGGTGTAATCATGGAGTGTTTGAACTGCACTCAGTGTGTGTGTGCTCGTCACATTCCTCTCACAGACCACTAGGCCACGCCCCCCCTGTTCCACCCCCCCTGCATCTTTGCATCAATGCATCTGATGCATCAATAGTTGTGATGGGAGATTTTTGTCAAGGCAAAGTTGTCCTTCCTCCGTCGTACCCGGGCGCTGCAGCAATTAGAGGCGCAGCGGACATTTCATTAGGCTAATATGTCTCGGCTGACATTATTGTGCTGAGCTCACTGTTTTCATCACACTTGCGTGGCGGTAAAAAAACACTCCCACCCCGCGTCTCGCTCACGCCCTCGCAAAGCAACGCAATTAATTAAAAGCGTTTGGAGCGACCGCGCTGCCGGGAAAGGCTCTTAAAGCCTCTAACGCTGTTCTTTGCAATCAAAATGTGTCGTTTGTTGTCGTCGTTATTGTTGGTGTCAATCATAGCCGGGTCAGGGGCTTCTGAAGGGGGTCCGAGACAAGATGGCTGAGGTCAAAGGTCAAATTCACATGTGCTGTTTCTCTTGGTTTTATGATTTTCTACCAATATATTCACTTTTTCAGAGCAAGGAGAGTTGATTTTCGAAGGTGCCAAAATGGCCGACGTCACAAAGGTCAGATCTCACTCACTATAAATAAACCGGTACTTTTCAAACAGACTATGGTACCATTTTTGATTCATTAGTACCGCGATACTATACTAGCACCAATAAACCGTACAACTCTAGTAGGAACACTTAAAGCATTGTCAAAAATAATATAAATATAAATATAAATAACACTATATATTATTATATTTTTTTATTATTTATATATTTTTTTATTTTATTTATTATTATTATATTATTATTATATTTATTATATATATTATTATTAGGTGGCGACTTGTCCAGGGTGTACACCGCCTTCCGCCCGATTGTAGCTGAGATAGGCTCCAGCGCCCCGCGCGACCCCAAAGGGAATAAGTGGTAGAAAATGGATGGATGGAGGGATTATTTAGTATTATTATTATATTTATTATATATATATATATATATATATATATATATATATATATATATATATATATATATATATATATTTATTATAATATTTAATATATTATATATTTTATTATTGTAATTTTTGAATGTTGTTTATATTATATTGATTTGTATATATATATATATATATATATATATATATAAATATAAATAACATTCAAAAATACATATATATATAAATCAATATAAATATAAATAACATTCAAAAATCACAATAATAAAATATATAATATATTAAATATTATAATAAATATATATATATATATATACATATAAATATATATATATATATATATATATATATATATATATATATATATATGTATATATATATATATATATATATATATATATATATATATATATAAATCAATATAAATATAAATAACGTTCAAAAATCACAATTTGAAAAAAAATAAATAGGCCGCAACAAATACAAAAAAGCCTGTGAAATCCTAAAGGGAATGGCATAGGAAAAAAAAAAAAAGAAATTAAAGCTGCAAGCAGCGATGGACGGGACCGACTTTGACGTCTCATAAAATCCAAACCGGAGCAGTAATTAAAACTCTTTCATCAAATTTTAATCAGAAGGGTTCAATCTCTCTCCTGTGCTAATTTGAAGCCGACACGACAAACACGCTCAGAGGAGATAATGTTTGAAAAAAGGTGACTGTTTTTACTCAACTTTTGTTTTGAAGAGGGAATTGCAAACTTCCTTTTCATTTCTACTGGGGGTTGTCATTGTATGAAATCTAGGTCTAAGTGAGACCTACATAGAGGTTTTTGTTTCATGTCTCTACAACATTCCTACTGGGAGTTACAGGCAGTTGTGTCTGTGTTTTCTTCCTAGAGTTTTGGGGTTTGTTTTTTTGATTAGATCGCAATTTTCGCCAGTCCTGATATGTGTGTCCAATTTGGTGAGTTTTGAAGCATGTTAAGGGGGTCAAATTACAGCTCAAAGAGGCGGCGGGAGAATAATAACAAAACGCTAGAACTACAATAGGGTCCTCTGTCCCAAAGGGACTCGGTTCCTAAAAAGTCTGCAATCTGGACTAGTTGACGTTTGCTCCTTGACTCAGTAAAGCAGCGTGCAGCTCCTCTTAACGAGCAGCAGGCCAGCGGTGTTAATTGAGGTGTAGCATCTTTTAGCATTCTACCTCGTCACCCCATTAAGTGAAGTGGCCATTTTTGTTTCACACTCTTCACCACTTAAACACATTTCGCTTCCGGATGGCTGCATGAGTACGGCCTTCATACGTCAACCTGTTGTCAGGTCAAGCCGCCCTCCTAGCCCCGCCCCCCACTTGCGTCGCCATGAAGCCGCGATGACACTGCGGGCCCGCGTCGATATTCACGCATGCGGTGCTTTGCCTTTCTTCCCCCCCGAGGGGCTGCCGGTAATTGAAATTTCTGAAGTGCGGCGTGTTTAATAATGGAATTAATTTCCCATGCAAAGTGCATCGGATTGAGCGCGCCCGCTTGCAGCCAGCAGCGGGGGGGGGGGGGGGGGGGGGGCTCCACGCCGAGACGAGGAGAACGTAGTGATCACATCCTTTCTGTTAGTCAGCACTTGGAACTCAACAATAGCCAATCTACTGTCACTGTCAACCTATAAAGTTTTAAATGGCGGTCTTCTTGGGCTGGATATCCCTCAAAAACTAGAGGGGGGGGGGGGGTTACCCACATATGCGGTCCTCTCCAAGGTTTCTCATAGTCATTCACATTGACGTCCCACTGGGGTGAGTTTTTCCTTGCCCTTATGTGGGCTTTGTACCGAGGATGTCGTTGTGGCTTGTGCAGCCCTTTGAGACACTTGTGATTTAGGGCTATATAAATAAACATTGATTGAAAAACCATCGGCTTTCATGACGTGGTTTTATGCGACGATATGTGACATTTTTAGGCCTGTTGTACAAAACCGAAAAACCAGTGAAGTTGGCATGTTGTATAATTCGTAAATATAAACAGAATACAACGATTTGCAAATCCTTTTCAACCTGTATTCAATTGAATATACTGCAAAGACAAGATACTTAACGTTCGAACTGGAACATTTTGCAAATATTAGCTCATTTGGAATTTGATGCTTGCAACACGTTTCAAAAAAGCTGGAACAAGTGGCAATAAATACTGATGAAGTTGAGGAATGCTCATCAAACACTTATTTGGAACATCCCACAGGTGAACAGGCTAATTGGGAACAGGTGGGTGCCATGATTGGGTAAAATCACTGGCGAAATCACTGCACGTTCGATCCCTCAGGCGGTACTGCATCAAAAAGCGACATCAGCGTGTAAAGGATATCACCACACGGGCTCTGAAACACTTCAGAAAACCACTGTCAGTAACTACAGTTCGTCGCTACATATGTAAGTGCAAGTTAAAACTCTACTATGCAAAGTGTAAGCCATTTATCAACAACACCCAGAAAGGCTGACGGCTTTGCTGGGCCCGAGCTCATCTAAGATGGACTGATGCAAAGTGTAAAAGTGTTCTGTGGTCTGACGAGTGCACATTTCAAATTGTTTTTGGATACTGTGGATGAACAAAGAGGAAAACAAGCCATCCAGACTGTTCGAGGCGCAAAGTTCAAAAGCCGGCATCTGTGATGGTATGGGACAACCTAGATGACACAAAACCCAAAAACCAGTGAAGTTGGCACGTTGTGTAAATCATAAATAAAAACAGAATACAATGATTTGCAAATCCTTTTCAACCTATATTCAATTGAATAGACTGCAAAGACAATTAATGTTCGAACTGGAAAACCATGTTATTTTTTGCAATTATTAGCTCATTTGGAATTTGATGCCTGCAACACGTTTCAAAAAAGCTGGAACAAGTGGCAATAAATACTGATAAAGTTGAGGAATGCTCATCAAACACTTATTTGGAACATCCCACAGGTGAACAGGCTAATTGGGAACAGGTGGGTGCCATGATTGGGTAAAATCACTGGCGAAATCACTGCACGTTCGATCCCTCAGGCGGTACTGCATCAAAAAGCGACATCAGTGTGTAAAGGATATCACCACACGGGCTCTGAAACACTTCAGAAAACCACTGTCAGTAACTACAGTTGGTCGCTACATCTGTAAGTGCAAGTTAAAACTCTACTCTGCAAAGTGTAAGCCATTTATCAACAACACCCAGACACGCTGCCGGCTTTGCTGGGCCCGAGCTCATCTAAGATGGACTGATTCAAAGTGTAAAAGTGTTCTGTGGTCTGACGAGTGCACATTTCAAATTGTTTTTGGAAACTGTGGACGTCGTGTCCTCTGGAACAAAGAGGAAAAGAAGCCATCCAGACTGTTCGAGGCGCAAAGTTCAAAAGCCGGCATCTGTGATGGTATGGGACAACCTAGATGACACAAAACCCAAAAACCAGTGAAGTTGGCACGTTGTGTAAATCATAAATAAAAACAGAATACAGTGATTTGCAAATCCTTTTCAACCTATGTTCAATTGAATAGACTGCAAAGACAATTAATGTTCGAACTGGAAAACCATGTTATTTTTTGCAAATATCAGCTCATTTGGAATTTGATGCCTGCAACACGTTTCAAAAAAGCAAAAAAGATTGAGAAAGTTGAGGAATGCTCATCAAACACTTATTTGGAATATCCCACAAGTGAACAGGCTAATTGGGAACAGGTGGGTGCCATGATTGGGTATAAAAGCAATGCTCAGTCATTCACAAACAAGGATGGGGCGAGGGTCACCACTTTGTCAACAAATGCGTGAGTAAATTGTCGAACAGTTTAAGAACAACATTTCTCAACCAGCTATTGCAAGGAATGTAGGGATTTCACCATCTGCGGTCCGTAATATCATCAAAAGCTTCAGAGAATCTGGAGAAACCACTGCACGTAAGCGGCAAGGCTGAAAACCAACATTGAATGCCATATGCCATGCATATTTTACTAGAATACCCTTATGAGCATTACATATATCAACATCAAGTACCTACTTGTGGAGGGAGAGTGTGATCAGTGCGCCCGCAGGAGCAAAGGTCACCGCCTCTGTTGATGGTGTTGAGGCGGAGCACCATCGGCTGCTGGCAGGTGATTAGATTTCACAGGTGGTACGTGATAATCTAATCATCTGTTGTCTTTAACAGTGGGCGGCCGGGAGCAGAGAGGGAGAGAGGATACGGACGTGGCGGAAAGGTCACGTTCTACTGGAGAGAAAGACTTTGTTAAAACAATTGTTCATTAAAACCTTGTTAAAACCTGCCCGCTTGGCTCTTGGCCGTGTCTACAGCGGAGCTGCTAGGAAGCGACTTCCACACTACTGTACTGTTTACTTGTTGAAATACCCTTTTCAGAGCAAATATCTACCCAAATAGCCACGTTGCTGCTGCCAAAAATAGATTTCAAGTAATATTTTGATATTGACTCATCTTATCTCTGCATATTCTACTAGAATACCCTTATTGGCATTACATATATCAACATCGAATATCTACTGTACTGTTTACTTGTTGAAATACCCTTTTCAGAGCTAAAAACTACCAAAACGACCACTTTGCTGCTGCCAAAAATTGATGTCAAGTAATAAACATTTTTTTAGATATGTTTCTGGTGCGCACGAGAAACATATCTAAAACATTTTTTTCCCCATGTCCCTTATATATATTTTATTATCTATAATATATATTATATATTATATATATTATTATACATATTATATTATGTATTATATATTTTTTTAATTATATATTATATTATATATTGTAAATTATATATTAAATTATATATATATATATATATATATATATATATATATATATATATATATATATATATATATATATATATATATATATATATATATATATATATATATACACGTATATATATATTATATATGTATTAGCCTTTGTTCTGTGTCCATATTCTTGTCTTTGTCTTTGTGTTTCTTAGACGTTATATAGTCCCTTCTTAGATTATATTCTTTCAATACAGCCACACTTTCTCCGCACAGGTTTGCCTTTTACCTGCGTGAACATGTACTCTGCCTCCCACCTGGCTCGAAACCCCCTGTTCTCACCGTCCACCTTCCGTTTAGCCATTATTGGGGAGGGTGGGTTGCTTAAAGTTGACATCTGCCCTGAATGCTGATGAAAAATGAAGCCGAGGCCCACTTGTGGCGCTGTAGTGAGTTTGTGGGCTACCGTTGCATTGTGGGGAATGGAGTATTGGTGTGTGCAAAACAGCAGCAGGCGGCTGTGGCCTGCGGGCCGGTTCTAATACTATTCAAATATCATCCCATGTGAATAATGCTGTATAACAGACTGTATTTATATTAGTCACATGTGAATAATGCTGTATAATAGACTGTATTTATATTATTCACATGTGAATAATGCCGTATAATAGACTCTATTTATATTATTCACATGTGAATAATGCCATATAATAGACTGTATTTATATTATTCACATGTGAATAATGCTGTATAACAGACTGTATTTATATTATTCACATGTGAATAATGCTGTATAACAGACTGTATTCATATTATTCACATGTGAATACTGCTGTACAACAGACTATATTTATATTATTCACATGTGAATAATGCTGTATAACAGACTGTAGTTATATTATTCACATGTGAATAATGCTGTATAACAGACTGTAGTTATATTATTCACATGTGAATAATGCTGTATAACAGACTATATTTATATTATTCACATGTGTATAATGCTGTATAATAGACTGTATTTATATTATTCACATGTGAATAATGCTGTATAATAGACTGTATTTATGTTATTCACATGTGAATAATGCTGTATAACAGACTGTATTTATATTATTCACATGTGAATAATGCTGTACAACAGACTATATTTATATTATTCACATGTGAATAATGCTGTATAACAGACTGTAGTTATATTATTCACATGTGAATAATGCTGTATAACAGACTGTAGTAATATTATTCATATGTGAATAATGCTGTATAACAGACTATATTTACATTATTCACATGTGAATAATGCTGTATAACAGACTGTAGTTATATTATTCACATGTGAATAATGCTGTATAACAGACTATATTTATATTATTCACATGTGAATAATGCTGTATAATAGACTATTTATATTGTACAATGCTGTATAACAGATTGTATTTATATTATTCACATGTGAATAATGCTGTATAATAGACTGTAGTTATATTATTCACATGTAAAAAAATACCCAAGTGTTTATTGTTTATTGTGAGCGAACTGAGGTGCTGAATTTCCCCCAGGGATCAATAAAGTGCTTTCTATTCTATTCTAATGTATTCTATTCTATGCCAGGGGCCATAGATAATTCATTCGTGGGCCGGATCTGGCCTGTAGGCCTTGACTTTGACACCAAGGAAGTATAGCATGTTTATTTTCTTATGCCAGAATTTCATTGAGTGGATAGTATACCTGCAAACATTTTTTTCATGCTTCATTTGATAATTGTTTACAGAAAAGCGAAGCAGTTTTGTAATTTTGCATTTCGTCCCCTTACCGTACCGCAAATAGAACCGACCAGGCTGGGATTATATGGTACCGGTACCCCACTAATACAAATTCTCGCTCTTTATCGTCACCAAAGTATGGAGAGCACTGCTCAGTTTGACTCTGGAAAAGACAAAGACTAACCAGCGTTAATTTGCATCCCTGCTTTGCCGTTGGCCGATGCTTTATTTTTTTTGCAATCTTGAACATTTTTTCCACTCGGCTAAAATGTCCCCGGTTGCCATCCGGCAAGGGAGGCCGAAAAGAAAAAAAGAAAAAAAAAAAGGTCAAAGCAATTTATATGTGACATGTAGACTTTGATCGCTTTGTCATCGCCTCAGGGCCCAAACCTGCCTCTCTCAGAAGTATCCCCTCACCACAGCCACCAACAACACTCTCTTATTGACACGGACAGATGTGTGCCGGCAACACACACACACACACACACACACACACACACACACACACACACACACACACACACACACACACACACACACACACACACACACACACACACTCTCTTGTATTTTTTACCTTCTTGAGACCTCCGAAAAATGCCTACCCACCCTAGATATATAAAGATTTGTATTTACAACATTAATAATATATACATACTACGTAGTCGAGGTTTCTGTGGTTTATCCGTTAAACAGTGCGGAATATACGTTAGGTCAGGAAAAAACACAGAGGCTATATCATCCCTACAAGCCTGTTTCCCAGGCTTGTAGGGATGATATTGTCAGGTTCAAACACTGATGACATCTATTAAACAAGACAAGAAGCAAGGAATCAAACAGAGACAGAATTAAATTTGGCTCAATTGAGGAGAGATGTCTGGACTGTACTCTTGTACAGTCTCAACACGCTCTGACGAAGATTGTACGCCTCCTCTTTTATTTGGACTTTCCCTGATTACATGGCAACAGCTGTTTCTAAGGCACGGGGGTCGTAAACAGGTGCTGCCTTTGATTACAACAGTTCAAAGAAAAGGTCGTAAAACAATTCAAAGAAGCGGTGCCTGGTGGGGAGTCTGGTCCTGCTTCCTCTTCGCTTTGTAGATCTCGGGTCAAGACAATATCTTCCTGTTGATTACAATACATGAAAGAAACAGAACACCTTTATGTTGCTTCCCATCCTACATAGTGGAGTTTTACAGGCCTTCTTCTTGGTAGGTTCAAAGACAGCTTTTGCCTTCTGGCCGGGAACTCATGGAAACACAAAGTTTTGTGATAACTTAGATACAATTAATCTGACAGATGTAGCCTCTGTGTTTTTTCCTGACTTAATGTACATAATATGTAAATATAAAAAAGCTTGTTGTGAAAAATTAGTTGGAATTTCACAAGAAAAATGTCACAATTTCACAAGAAAAACTTAGAATTTTGGCAGTATTATAATAATAGTCGTAATTTTACTCAAGGCAAGTCAACATTTTACAAGAAAAACTGAACATTTGTGCAATATTATGATACAAGTTGGAATTTTACTCAATAACAGTCGCAATTTTACAAGAAAAAGCTTAAAATTTGGGCAATTTTATGAAAAGGGTCGTAATTTTACTCCACAAAAGTCGCAATTTTATAAGAAAACTTAAAAATATTGGCAATATTATAATAATCAGAATTTTACTTGGCAAAATTATGACAAAAGTCATAATTTTACTCAAAAAATGTCACTATTTTACAAGAACAACCAAAAATTTGGCAATATTGTGATAATATTTTTACATAAAAAAAGTAATATCTTTACATAAAAAAAGTAATATTTTTACACAAAAAAGTAATATTTTTACATAAAAAAAGTAATATTTTTACATTAAAAAAGTAATATTTTTACATAAAAAAAGTAATACATTTACGAGAAAATATTGCAATATTACATAAACAGAAACAATATGAGAAATTGCTCCCAATTTTATAAGAAAAAAAGTGCTTTTAGTTAATTTATTTTAATTTTGAAAATGTTTTGTTTGTAATTGTTTTTTAATCTTCATTATTTACTTCAAGTTATTACAGTATGTCTCTGTATACATAATTATTTATTTATTTTAAAACTAATTTTGGCTGAAGGGGGCGCATTCAAATTTCTTACACACACTTGTTGTTTCATATGTTGACCAGAGGGGGAGCACTTTTAAAACTGACACACAGTCAATTTGAAAAATCCCTCCTTTGTGGGGGCTCAACCTAATTTTGATAAATGTCACCACCAGGGGTGCAAATGAGACATTCTCTATTAGATGCAATGGTTTTACGTATTGGGACCATGATTTATGTCCTAACTTGTTCACACCTCCTCATATGGAAGCGTCTTTTCCTTGTTGATGTCTCAAGAAGGGTAGAAATACAAGAACACACACACACACACACACACACACACACACACACACACACACACACACACACACACACACACACACACACACTCAGTTTGCAGGAACATGCATTGTCGTGTCTTTGTGTTTTTGCTGGAAAGGAAGTGAAAATAACTGACAATTCAATACAAGACTCCCCTTGCAGCATCGATCTGATTGTACAGTTGTGTATAAACCTCAGAGACACAACATTGTGTGTTATGTTATGACACGCACAATGGCTAACACACCGCACAATACAAACACAAATGTGAAGGAGAATAACATAGGACCCCCTGGATTGTAAATAATGTAAATAATTCAATGTATATACTCTGATGATTAACTTGCGTGATGGCTGTATTATGATGATAGTATATATTTGTACCATGAATTGATTAACGTGGACCCCGACTTAAGCAAGTTGAAAAACTTATTGGGGTGTTACCATTTAGCGGTCAATTGTACGGAAAATGTACTGAACTGTGCAATCTACTAATAAAAGTTTCATTCATTCATGCTCCTGCCAAATGAATTGCACTGAGTGGAGCGGATCACCACTCCAAGATGGCGGCCCCGCGTCTCGTCAGCGCCAGTAGGCAGTAGCGGTCAATGGTGTCTACTTATAAGATTCATACTTGCCAACCTTGAGACCTCCGATTTCGGGGGGTGGGGCGTGGGGGCGTGGTTGGGGGCGTGGTTAAGAGGGGAGGAGTATATTTACAGCTAGAATTCACCAAGTCAAGTATTTCATATATATATATATATATATATATATATATATATATATATATATATATATATATATATACATATATAAGAAATACTTGACTTTCAGTGAATTCTAGATATAAATATATATTTATTTTATTATATATATATATATATATATATATATAAATATATATATACATATGTATATATATATATATATATATATATATATATATATATACACAATAAAATAAATATATATTTATATTTATATATATATATATATATATATATATATATATATATATATATATATATATATATATATATATATATATATATATATATATAAATAAAATAAATACTTGAATTTCAGTGTTAATTTATTTACGCATATACACACACATAACACTCATCTACTCATTGTTGAGTTAAGGGTTGAATTATCCATCCTTGTTCTATTCTCTGTCACTATTTTTCTAACCATGCTGAACACCCTCTCTGATGATGCATTGCTGTGTGGCACGCACAAAAGTGCTTTCATCAAATGCACTAGATGGCAGTATTGTCCTGTTTAAGAGTGTCACAACATTGCTGTTTACGGCAGACGAACTGCTTTACGGTAGACGAAAACGTGACTGCTGTTGTTGTGTGTTGTTACCGCGCTGGGAGGACGTTAATGAAACTGCCTAACAATAAACCCACATAAGAAACCAAAAACTCGCCCTCGATCATTCTACAGTTATAATGATTGGGCAGGCACGCTGTTTATATTGTGGGAAAGCGGACTCAGGTCCGCATGGAGCTGGAGGGGGCGTGGCCTCCAGCTCCGCCTGAATTTCGGGAGATTTTCGGGAGAAAATTTGTCCCGGGAGGTTTTCGGGAGTGGCGCTGAATTTCGGGAGTCTCCCGGAAAATCCGGAAGGGTTGGCAAAACTAGATACTTACATCTATAGACATCTTATAATAAGATTTCTATGGATGAAAGTATTTGTGTGCTGCTATTCACTCACATCATCCTGCTAGTAAGTCATTATTTTATGCTGTGTTGTCTTTTTAAACAAACTCCAGTCTCTATCCCTACTTTGTCTAATCGGGTGTGTTTGTTGGTGCATACAGTATAGAAATCAATACATATGGACCACGTATACTTCCCATGTAAAGGTAGTACAAACTATCAATAGCAATAGCACAAAGCCTGAGGTGTCCTGGCTGGTCCACTAATATAGACCAGTGTTTTTCAACCACTGCAATACATTTATATATAAATCAATTAGTATTTCTGTGCAACCCGGTAGCAAATGCGTCACGGACCGGTACCGAAGTGTTTTAAAAAGGAGTAAAAAATCAGACTGACTTGAAAAAGCTTTTTTTTTTGCAGCAGTTTTTAGGAAGCAGCCGGTTTTTTTTGTCTTCCAATGCTACTCCAGTGACGTGCGGTGAGGTTGATGGCTGGTGAGGCACTGACTTCATCACAGTCAGATTTACAAACATATGAACCCTAAAGAGTATCTTATTCACCATTTGATTGGCAGCAGTTAACGGGTTATGTTTAAAAGCTCATACCAGCATTCTTCCCTGCTTGGCACTCAGCATCAAGGGTTGGAATTGGGGGTTAAATCACCAAAAATGATTCCCAGGCGCGGCGCCGCTGCTGCCCACTGCTCCCCTCACCTCCCAGGGGGTGATCAAGGGGATGGATCAAATGCAGAGGACAAATTTCATTACACCTAGTGTGTGTGTGACAATCATTGCTACTTTAACTTAACTTTAACTTTACACATACAAACTGTAGCACACAAAAAAGCACATTTAATAAAAAAAACGTTATTATGGTCTTACCTTTACTTAGAAATTAAGTCCATGCGCCGCAACTAAAGCCCTCACTTAAACTTTCCACGTGCAAGATTGAATCTATTTAAAAAAGTGTAACCGAGGGTTTATAAATGTCGCCTATACTGTATGAAACTACAAAATAACAAACACGGAGGCTCCAGTTTACACGAGGACCACTTTATTTACCTTCTTTCAAAAACCTCCGCAACGTGACATCACTTCCGCTCTTAGCGCCTTCAAAATAAGAGCTCAAGGCATATACTGTATAACAGCGCATAACAGGAACTTAACATCACACAGAGGAAAGCCCATTAAAATAGGTTACAAAAGTTATTTAATAAGAAGCCAAAAAGTGCAAAAACAATAATGTTCGTGTTGGAGGAGTTGTGAATTAGGTACACCTGCAGTCTGCAGGTGTATCTAATGTTGTGTCCCTGCAGTCATTCACAACTCCTCCAACACCAACATTATTGTTTTTGCACTTTTTGGCTTCTTATGAAATAATTTTTTTAAATAGATTCAATCTTGCACGTGGAAAGTTTAAGTGTGGGCTTTAGTTGATATAACAATTCTATGACGGGGGTGCAGGAGGCGAGCCTCAGCCAGTGCGTCTTTTGCAGCCGTTTTATGATCGCTCAGCACAAGAAATACGTTACACACATACAGTTGTTGACAAAATACACTGTACATTATATACCTCAGCTAACTAAACTATGGAAATGTATAATATAGTTCATATAGCAATACAGTCTCACTGCACAGCAGGCCAGCAGTTAGCCGAGTCATTGCGCAATCCATGTTGAGGCACTGAGTGACGTGCCTCAACTGGCTGCTGTTCACCGCACCGTCTCTTCTCAGTATTTGAACGGCAAATGTGAAAATTCAGCGATTTTGAATAAAAATAATCTAAAACTGGTGAAGTTAAATGGAAAATAACTTTATAGTATAATCACTGGATACATATAACAATTTAATTTTTTTTTTTTTTTTTTACATTTTCCTCACCTGCCTCTAGTGACTGCACGTCAATGTGCTACTCTTACACGGATTCATGAATTATTGAGCTATCAACACAAGTAAAGTGTTTTGTGCAGTGAACTATTGGAACATCCTGGAGGGCAGCAACATGAAGACATGGCACATCCACTACGTCACTGTTCACTCTTATGGATGTTGTTGTCCAGATGTGCCGTTATTTATTGTACACATCTGTGCAGCTTACCTGTGCCACGAAGAAGGGGGAACAAAGTGCGTGTATGTGTGTGTGGGAGGAACGGGGGAAAGGCCGCGAGGCAGTAGCTGCCTTCATGAATACCCATCATGCCAATTCCACTGTGATTTATAGTGATGTCTGCCAAATAGAAGGCAGAAGGTGGGGGGGTGGGCAGCAAATGACCTTCACACACGGGGGCTCCTCCAACTGAAACATGTTCACTGGAGAGGTTAATTATCATCATATGGAATAATCATGTAGTTGGACGATGGCGTCACGGCCAGCGGAAGGACGCACCTGAGTGAAAACCTCATTATTATAGAAACAAGTGCACAAATGTGATATTTCCATATAGAGGCGAGTGGAAGGTACCGGAGGTCACGTTTGACGTCACACCGACAATACATTCCTAACAATATTAGCATTAAAATAGCATATTTTGACCTTTTTGTAATAATAAAAATGGCTGCTCCTTGCCTGAACAACATTAGGTACACGTCATGGGAGTTGTACGTAATTATATTTTCTAGTGCAGTGGTTTTCAACCAGTGTGCCGTGAGATGATCTAAATTCACCTATTTGGGTTAAAAATATTTTTTGCAAACCAGTAATTATAGTCTGCAAATGATGTGTTGTTGTTGAGTGGTCAGTGCTGTCTAGAGCTCCGCAGAGTAACCGTGTAATACTCTTCCATATCAGTAGGGGGCAGCCGGTAGCTAATTGCTTTGTAGATGTCGGAAACAGCGGGAGGCAGTGTGCAGGTAAAAAGGTGTCTAATGCTTTTTCGTGCAGGTAAAAAGGTGTCTAATGCTTAAAGGGGAACATTATCACCAGACCTATGTAAGCGTCAATATATACCTTGATGTTGCAGAAAAAAGACCATATATTTTTTTAACCGATTTCCGAACTCTAAATGGGTGAATTTTGGCGAATTAAACGCCTTTCTAATATTCGCTCTCAGAGGGGAAGCAATCCGCCATTTTTTCAAACACCGAGTCAAATCAGCTCTGTTATTTTCCGTTTTTTTCGACTGTTTTCCGTACCTTGGAGACATCATGCCTCGTCGGTGTGTTGTCGGAGGGTGTAACAACACGAACAGGGACGGATTCAAGTTCCACCAGTGGCCCAAAGATGCGAAAGTGGCAAGAAATTGGACGTTTGTTCCGCACACTTTATCGACGAAAAGCTATGCTACGACAGAGATGGCAAGAATGTGTGGATATCCTGCGACACTCAAAGCAGATGCATTTCCAACGATAAAGTCAAAGAAATCTGCCGCCAGACCCCCATTGAATCTGCCGGAGTGTGTGAGCAATTCGGGGACAAAGGACCTCGGTAGCACGGCAAGCAATGGCGGCGGTTTGTTCCCGCAGACGAGCGAGCTAAACCCCTTGATGTCTTGGCTCACACCGTCCCTTATGCCACCGAAGATGATCAAGAGAAGAATATCGACCCTAGCTTCCCTGGCCTGCTGACATCAATTCCAAAACTGGACAGATCAGCTTTCAGGAAAAGAGCGCGGATGAGGGTATGTCTACAGAATATATTAATTGATGAAAATTGGGCTGTCTGCACTCTCAAAGTGCATGTTGTTGCCAAATGTATTTCATATGCTGTAAACCTAGTTCATAGTTGTTAGTTTCCTTTAATGCCAAACAAACACATACCAATCGTTGGTTAGAAGGCGATCGCCGAATTCGTCCTCGCTTTCTCCCGTGTCGCTGGCTGTCGTGTCGTTTTCGTCGGTTTCGCTTGCATACGGTTCAAACCGATATGGCTCAATAGCTTCAGTTTCTTCTTCAATTTCGTTTTCGCTACTTGCCTCCACGCTACAACCATCCGTTTCAATACATTCGTAATCTGTTGAATCGCTTAAGCCGCTGAAATCCGAGTCTGAATCCGAGCTAATGTCGCTATAGCTTGCTGTTCTTTCCGCCATGTTTGTTTGTGTTGGCTTCACTATGTGACGTCCCAGGAAAATGGATGGGTGTATATAACGATGGTTAAAATCAGGCACTTTGAAGCTTTTTTTAAGGATATTGCGTGATGGGTAAAATTTTGAAAAAAACTTCGAAAAATATAATAAGCCACTGGGAACTGATTTGTAATGGTTTTAACCCTTCTGAAATTGTGATAATGTTCCCCTTTAAACCAAAAATGAACAAAAGGTGAGTGCTCTTATGAAAAGGCAAAATCTTGAAAGCCATAGAAAATCCTCTTTGTCACTGTATAAACCTGTCACTTAGTGCTGGTATTGTACCCAAAATGTCCAAAGGGGCAAAAGTAATCCCAATTTTTAAATCAGGTGATAAAAATGATATGAACAATTATAGGTCAAATTTCAATTTGACCAACATTTTCAAAAATATTTGAGAAAGTGGTCTATAACCGAATGGCTTTCCAAAAAAAAACTAGATATCCTTGTCCCCTCCCTGTATAGATTTCATAAAAAAAAGCACCACCTGTATGGCTATACTCGAGCTCTTGGAAAGAGTCAATGACTGTATTGAAGAAGGAGAATGCGGTATTGGCATTTTTTTGTATCCGTCCAAGGCCTTTAACACAAAAGACTTTGAGATCTTATTGTATAAGCTATACCACTATGGTGTCAGAGGGGTACCTCTCGATTGGTTCCGTTCTTACCTATACGGAAGGCAACAATGTGTATGCGTCAATGATCACAATTCACCCTGTATGACCATAAATTATGGGGTTCCCCAGGGATCCATCATTTGGCTTCATTCTGAAAAAAAAAAATCTTTAAAAATGACTTCCGTCACATGTTTAAAAAAATAATGTGTTTCCATCTATGGCTTAATATTTTTCTGAAAAAGCATTCTTTCTCATAAAATATATATTTTTTCTTTGTAATAATAATACTTGCTACCTTATATAACGTACTTTCCGGACTATAAGGCGCACTTAAAATGCTTTTTTCCCCTCAAAACTCGACAGTGGGCCTTATAACCCGGTACGGAATAATTCTGGTTTTGCTTACCGACCTCGGAGCTATTTTGTTTGGCACATGATAAGTGTGACCAGTAGATGGCAGTCAAACATAAGAGATACATGTAGGCTGCGATATGATGGCAATATGACTCAAGTAAACAACACCAACACTTTATATGTTCCATTGAAAATATAGAACATTACACACAGCGTTGAAAAATCCATCAAAATGTTTTAGTACGACTTCGGTAAGCTATGAAGCCACACCGCTTGATGGATTGTGCATCAACATAGAAGTATTATTATGGTGTGTGTATAAGGTAAGACATATTATCTGGCGTTTTGTTTTGCAATATTATGCAAAAGCAACTTTTTTTTACCTTCTGGTACCTGCTGATCTGTATTTGGGATCTGCATGAATCCTGAAAATTTGCTCGCGTCCGCCTTTGTAGTTGATGAGCTTCTTCTTTTTCTCTATCTTCTTGTTATGGGACATTCATCCTCCGCTGTTGCCATTTCTAATATAAAGTAGTGTAAAGTTCTTACTTATATCTGTCAGTAAACTCGCCATGAAAGCGCTAAAACATACCGGTGTAGTGAGTTTACATTATTCACCCAAGGAACTTTAGTTATTTTACGTGACACATTTCCGGCGGATGAGGAGATGCTGCTCTGTTATTGATTGAAGTATAGTCTAAATGTCATTAAAACAGTTAGCTCCATCTTTTGACACTTCTTCCACCCCCGTCCTTGCACGCTACACCGCTACCGGTGCCTCTTGTTGCTAGTGTTGCGTCAGACCAGTCTTCCCTCCCAGGGAATTAATGTTACTGGTCAATCCCAAGTTATTTCAGATGACATATATGCAGAGTAAGAAGAACCATCAAGACAGAATAGGAACATTATCATGTTTTACTGAAGCTTCAGTAGACCAGCCCGGACCAATACATTCATACCGGCTTCTCGAATTGGTCTAACATTCAAATGGAAGAGCCAACTTCTTGCACACGAAGAAAGCCCCCACCTGTCCAGAAAGGAACACAGCCTCATAGTTCTACTACCGATAAGACAAAAGGGAGTACTCCAACTCCTACAGTGCAAGCCTTCAAGGTAACACACATAGTTTACTTGCGGACATAAGATAGAAAATAGAAAGAGTACAAATGGAAAAACACCAAATGATTTAAACATGACTATGAATAAAGAAATAACTCTTAAACATATATGCATTCATATATGCAATCACAACTGCCCTATAGACCAATGACACTTTTGGCATTACTGCAAACTACAAACCCCGTTTCCATATGAGTTGGGAAATTGTGTTAGATGTAAATATAAACGGAATACAATGATTTGCAAATCCTTTTCAACCCATATTCAATTGAATGCACTACAAAGACAACATATTTGATGTTCAAACTCAATTTTTTTTTTTTTTTGCAAATAATAATTAACTTAGAATTTCATGGCTGCAACACGTGCCAAAGTAGTTGGGAAAGGGCATGTTCACCACTGTGTTACATGGCCTTTCCTTTTAACAACACTCAGTAAACGTTTGGGAACTGAGGAGACACATTTTTTAAGCTTTTCAGGTGGAATTCTTTCCCATTCTTGCTTGATGTACAGCTTAAGTTGTTCAACAGTCCGGGGGTCTCCGTTGTGGTATTTTAAGCTTCATAATGCGCCACACATTTTCAATGGGAGACAGGTCTGGACTACAGGCAGGCCAGTCTAGTACCCGCACTCTTTTACTATGAAGCCACGTTGATGTAACACGTGGCTTGGCATTGTCTTGCTGAAATAAGCAGGGGCGTCCATGGTAACGTTGCTTGGATGGCAACATATGTTGCTCCAAAACCTGCATGTACCTTTCAGCATCAATGGCGCCTTCACAGATGTGTAAGTTACCCATGCTTTGGGCACTAATACACCCCCATACCATCACACATGCTGGCTTTTCAACTTTGCGCCTATAACAATCTTGATGGTTCTTTTCCTCTTTGGTCTGGAGGACACAACGTGCACAGTTTCCTAAAAAAATTTGAAATGTGGACTCGTCAGACCACAGAACACTTTTCCACTTTGTATCAGTCCATCGTAGATGAGCTCAGGCCCAGCGAAGCCGACGGCGTTTCTGGGTGTTGTTGATAAACGGTTTTCGCCTTGCGTAGGAGAGTTTTAACTTGCACTTACAGATGTAGCGACCAACTGTAGTTACTGACAGTGGGTTTCTGAAGTGTTCCTGAGCCCATGTGGTGATATCCTTTACACACTGATGTCGCTTGTTGATGCAGTACAGCCTGAGGGATCGAAGGTCACGGGCTTAGCTGCTTACGTGCAGTGATTTCTCCAGATTCTCTGAACCCTTTGATGATATTACGGACCGTAGATGGTGAAATCCCTAAATTCCTTGCAATAGCTGGTTGAGAAAGGTTTTTCTTAAACTGTTCAACAATTTGCTCACGCATTTGTTGACAAAGTGGTGACCCTCGCCCCATCCTTGTTTGCGAATGACTGAGCATTTCATGGAATCTACTTTTATACCCAATCATGGCACCCACCTGTTCCCAATTTGCCTGCTCACCTGTGGGATGTTCCAAATAAGTGTTTATCAGTATTTATTGCCACCTTTCCCAACTTCTTTGTCACGTGTTGCTGGCGTCAAATTCTAAAGTTAATGATTATTTGCAACAACAAAAAAAATGTTTATCAGTTTGAACATCAAATATGTTGTCTTTGTAGCATATTCAACTGAATATGGGTTGAAAATGATTTGCAAATCATTGTATTCCGTTTATATTTACATCCAACACAATTTCCCAACTCATATGGAAACGGGGTTTGTATAAAAGATATTGTTAAATGTACACATATAGCACAGTATGTACTCCAATATGTCCTAAACGTTAGAAGAAAAAGTACCATTGTATTGGTTTTTAGGAGGTCTGTGGTCCCTTTTGGGAGCCCCCGCCTCCGTCTCTTTCAATATTCTTCCCTTTCTAAGTGCATTAAGTAGTGCTGGAACTCAGCATGTCCCATTTGTCACACCTTTTTACTGGAGGCTCTTAACACTCCAGTCCACAGATCATGAACCCAATCAAGGCAGGCAATTTGTGTCCGTTTTATTACGCCCGGGCCGCGACACCATTGGCGAGCGGCGGCCCCGATCGCCCCCCCCCCCCCCCCCCCCCGGTGGCATAGAGGGCCGCGTTTCGTTGTGTTATTGGTGCTTTCTTGATTTATTTGCCCCATCACGTCGAGAGTGGCCAGAGAGTTGAGAATAACGTTCTCCGCCATGATGAGCTCCCTTGTCGCCTGGACGACATCATGAGGAAGGAAGGGAGAGCGGCTAACGGCGTTAAATCATCAACCGGCGGCCCGTGTGTGACATCACAATATCCATGAGATCTTTGGAACTTACATTCTTCTATAACAGTATGAAGCATTACAATGCTATATAGAGCACAGGTGTCAAACTCAAGGCCCGGGGGCCAAATCTGGCCCGCCACATTATTTAAGTGGCCCGCGAAAGCCTGGAAATAATATGTGTTATTAAAATGCTTCATCTTTTCTTACTAAATATATTTGTTCTTTCACTTTTGACATTAAAAAGCATGCAATTGCATATCCTTCAAAATTCAATATTATCAAAATCTAAATATTTAAAGATGTAGTAGTGTAAAGTTCTTACTAGAGATGTCCGATAATGGCTTTTTTGTCGATATCCCATATTCTGATATGAACCAACTCTTAATTACCGATTCCGATATCAACCGATACCGATATATACAGTCGTGGAATTAACACATTCTTATGCCTAATTTTGTTGTGCATTAAACAATGTAACAAGGTTTTCCAAAATACATCAACTAAAGTTATGGAAAAAAAATGCCAACATGGCACTGCCATATTTATTATTGAAGTCACAAAGTGCATTCTTTTTTTTAACATGCCTCAAAACAGCAGCTTGGAATTTGGGACATGCTCTCCCTGAGAGAGCATGAGGAGATTGAGGTGGGCGAGGTTTTTAAGGGGTAGCGGGGGGTGTTTATTGTAGCGTCCCGGAAGAGTTAGTGCTGCAAGGGGTTCTGGGTATTTGTTCTGTTGTGTTTATGTTGTGTTACGGTGCGGATGTTCTCCCGAAATGTGTTTGTCATTTTTGTTTGGTGTGGGTTCACAGTGTGGCGCGTATTTGTAACAGTGTTAAAGTTGTTTATACGGCCACCCTCAGTGTGACTTGTATGGCTGTTGAACATGTAGTGCATGCAATTGCATATCCTCCAAAATTCAATATTATCAAAATCTAAATATTTAGAGATGTAGTAGTGTAAAGTTCTTACTAGAGATGTCCGATAATGGCTTTTTTGTCGATATCCCATATTCCGATATGAACCAACTCTTAATTACCGATTCCGATATCAACCGATACCGATATATACAGTCGTGGAATTAACACATTCTTATGCCTAATTTTGTTGTGCATTAAACAATGTAACAAGGTTTTCCAAAATACATCAACTAAAGTTATGGGGAAAAAAATGCCAACATGGCACTGCCATATTTATTATTGAAGTCACAAAGTGCTTTTTTTTTTTTTTAACATGCCTCAAAACAGCAGCTTGGAATTTGGGACATGCTCTCCCTGAGAGAGCATGAGGAGATTGAGGTGGGCGGGGTTTTTAAGGGGTAGCGGGGGGTGTATATTGTAGCGTCTCGGAAGAGTTAGTGCTGCAAGGGTTTCTGGGTATTTGTTCTGTTGTGTTTATGTTGTGTTACAGTGCGGATGTTCTCCCGAAATGTGTTTGTCATTCTTGTTTGGTGTGGGTTCACAGTGTGGCGCATATTTGTAACAGTGTTATAGTTGTTTATACGGCCACCCTCAGTGTGACTTGTATGGCTGTTGAACATGTAGTGCATGTAGTGCATGCAATTGCATATCCTTCAAAATTCAATATTATTAAAATCTAAATATTTAGAGATGTAGTGTAAAGTTCTTACTAGAGATGTCAGATAATGGCTTTTTTGTCGATATCCGATATTCCGATATGAACCAACTCTTAATTACCGATTCCGATATCAACCGATATCGATATATACAGTCGTGGAATTAACACATTATTATGCCTAATTTTGTTGTGATGCCCCGCTGGATGCATTAAACAATGTAACAAGGTTTTCCAAAATAAATCAACTAAAGTTATGGAAAAAAATGCCAACATGGCACTGCCATATTTATTATTGAAGTCACAAAGTGCTTTTTTTTTCTTTTTTAACATGCCTCAAAACACCAGCTTGGAATTTGGGACATGCTCTCCCTGAGAGAGCATGAGGAGATTGAGGTGGGCGTTGTTGAGGTTGGATGGGTAGGGGTTAGCGGGGGGTGTATATTGTAGCGTCCCGGAAGAGTTAGTGCTGCAAGGGTTTCTGGGTATTTGTTCTGTTGTGTTTATGTTGTGTTACGGTGCGGATGTTCTCCCAAAATGTGTTTGTCATTCTTGTTTGGTGTGGGTTCACAGTGTGGCGCATATTTGTAACAGTGTTAAAGTTGTTTATATGGCCACCCTCAGTGTGACCTGTATGGCTATTGACCAAGTATGGATGGATTCGCTTGTGTGTGTGAAAAGCCGCAGATATTATGTGACTGGGCCTTTAAGGTTTATTAGTGCTCTGTACTTCTCCCTACGTCCGTGTACACAGCGGCATTTTAAAAACTCATACATTTTACTTTTTGAAACCGATACCAATAATTTCCGATATTACATTTTAAAGCATTAATCGGCCGATAATATTGGCAGTCCGATATTATCAGACACCCCTAAAAATATTATATTATCATGTATTCCAAAAATATTTTTTGTCAAAATATAGATAAATATCTCCTTAACTTATGATTTAAAAAACAAATTATCAATCAAATTGTAGACTGTAAAATTGACAATAGATTTTATGGTAAAATTCTGCCAACTGAGTTTTTTTTGTTTTTTTTACCACAAAATCAACTTTGGTACTGTTTTTTTTCCATATACAGTAAAACGTTAAAAAACAACAAGATTTTACGGTAAAAAAAAACAAAACCTGGGAGCTCTGTTGCTTGAATGATCATGGACACACACCTGTTGTTGTTGACTTTGGACTGACTGGCGGCTGCGATCACACCAAGGCCAGGCAGGCTTACACACACACATGTATCCACGATAAAAATACGCCACACACACATACCCCACCCACCATCCAATGCTCTTGACGCTTGAATCCCTTAGGGACGATGTATGGCTGACTACCCAGCCTCCGTAGCTCCCACTCCCTTCCCTCTGTTGCAAGTTTTGTTGATTCTATATAATTTGTTTATGTGTGCTATAGCTCTGAGTTTTTTTCCCCTTGGCCTCAGTCTGGACCCCCTCCCTCGAGTCCAGCCTTTGACTGAATGTTTACCTGTTTCTCACCTTTTTTTTGTAAGGGGCTGCGGAAATTGGCAGACCCGTCCGCGATCCTTTTTATGTCTCCCTGTAATGTTTGTCTGATCTTGAATGGGATTGTGCTGAAAATCTCAATTTCCCCTCAGGGATTAATAAAGTACTTCTGATTTTGATTCTGAATCTGAATACCGCTAAAACAGTGGTATTGTTTTTTCATTCCATTCCATTTATAAAAATTGTTTTTATACTCCTGTAAAAAAAAACACTGCTTTTTCTGTAAAATTCTGTTGACTGAGCTGCCAGTTTTTAAAGTAATATTTAAATATTTTTTTGCAGCTTATGTAAAAAAATATATTGTTAATGTAATATATATATATATATATATATATATATATATATATATATATATATATATATATATATATATATATACATATATATATATATATATATATATATATATATATATATATATTACATTAACAATATATTTTTTATATATATATATACATGTATATATATATATATATATATATATATATATATATATATATATATATATATATATATATATATATATATATATATATATACATATATATATATATGTATATTCATATATTACTCATTGTTAAATGCAGCCCTCTGAGGGCAACCATAACTGCGATGTGGCCCTCAATGAAAACGAGTTTGACACCCCTGCTATAGAGGATCTTTGACTAGTGTTGTTTTCAGTTGGTTTTTAAAAAGGACTGCACACTCCTGTAATATTTAGGATCTGAGAACAGTATTTTAAAAACAACAGAGCTCTTCTGTCATAGAGACCGTTAGTGATTTTCATTGTGGATCCTCAAAAACCTAACAGTCGGCATCCCAGTGAGAGCAGACATTGTACAGTACGGGATGTTTTATCATGCCTGTTAACGCTCATGAAATCTGCAGTGAGTAATAATCAGTGATGGAAATGGGTGGCGTGGCTTGGTTGGTAGAGCGGCCGTGCCAGCAACTTGAGGGTTCCAGGTACAATCCCTGGGATCCTAACAGTCGGCATCCCAGTGAGAGTAGACATTGTACAGTAAGTGGTGTTTTATCAAGCCTGTTAGCTCTCATGAAATCTGCAGTGAGTAATAATCAGTGATGGAAATGGGCGGCGTGGCTTGGTTGGTAGAGCGGCCGTGCCAGCAACTTGAGGGTTCCAGGTTCGATTCCCGGCTTCCGCCATCCTAGTTACTGCCGTTGTGTCCTTGGGCAAGACACTTTACCCGGCTGCTCCCAGTGCCACCCACACTGGTTTAAATGTAACTTAGATAATGGGCTTCACTATGTAAAGCGCTTTGAGTCTCTACAGAAAAACGCTATATAAATAGAATTCACTTCAAGTGTTGTTGATCATATATATTTTTATTTATATTCAATTTAGTTAGAATGTATTTATTTTAATGTATTTATGTAATCATTCTGATAATGTTTGCGATAACCAGGGGCGCCGAAAAAAGGGGGTAAAGGAGACGGATTCTAGGGGCCCATGATGGAGGGGGGCCCAGAGAGGCCCCTAATGATGATGAAATTATAATACAGAAAAAATAATGACGCTGTGTTGGGGGCCCTGTAAAGATTCTTTTCATGGGGCCCAAAATCCCTAGCGGCGCCCCTGGCGATAACACATGCTTTTTGCAAGGTTAATCCGGTTAAATTGTAAGTTAAAAATACAACCTTTTAATACGGTTAAAATCAGGAGTAAGATTACTAATTCATATTTGAATGGGCTCTGTAGTGGAATAATCGGGCCCCGAAGTCAAAAAGGTTAAAAACCCCTGATATAGAGGATCTTTGACAAAGAAAAACCCTTTTGATGCTCCCTGATTTTGGGCCCTACGGTCCTCCAGACCAATTCCCTGATAAAAGATTGAGTTCTAACTTGGTATTTGGCTGAGGCACACATTAATCACACTCCTCGCTCCTCTTCCCAATGTTCTGAGCTGGAGACGAACGCGTTTACACGATTCCTCTTCTTCTTCTTTTCCGTCTTCACGTTCCGATGGGTTGCCAGGCGGTGTGCGAGGGATGAATACAAGAGTTGTTTAAGTTAAGCGGCGTGCAGGCACAGGTGGGGAGGAGACGACGCCATTGTTCCATTTGGAGGCTGTCAGTCTGACTGATGACTCGCGCGCCTCACGTCGTTCTTCTCTTTCTTCTGCTTGTGTTTATGATTTCAAGTAGAGGAATTACAACGTAGACGCTCCGCTGCGTTTATTCACTGTGCTTTTTTTTCCCCTTCTTCTCTTGCCAGCTTCAGGTAAAAGGTTGTATAGCTTACAAAGACTTGTGTTATCCTTTTTTTCTTCACTTCTAATCCATTTGTCAGGCCTGTTCAGCCGGTAAGAATTTAACCTCATAAACTCAACGCCAAAGCTGAATTTTTGTACTTTACTGATGATTCAGAGATAATATAATATAATAATAGCAGAAAGGTCAGCATTATTACCACGAGTTAATTTGTTATTTCAGTCCCCCCTATGGAGGTACATTTGTGTCTTTATTACGAAAGCTTTTTTTTGACACTGAATTTATGTCACTGAATTTTTTGCATTTTAATTTTGTGAACTGAATTTTCTTTACATTAAAATGATGCCGACAATTTAATTGAAAATAAATTCTTTTTTTTTTAATTCGGTGTTTAAAAATGGTGTAAAAATAAATTAGCGTATGAAAATTCAGTGTAAAAAAAATTCAGTGTATAAATAGTATGTTTAATAAAAATCAGTGTATGAAAATTCAGTGTAAAAAAAATTCAGTGTATAACAATTATGTGTAAAAAAAAATTCAGTGTATGAAAATTCAATTAAAAAAAATTCAGTGTAAAAAAAAAAATTCAGTGTATAAAAAGTATGTTTAATAAAAAACAGTGTATAAAAATTATGTGTAAAAAAATCAGTGTATAACAATTATGTCTAAAAAAAATCAGTGTATGAAAATTCAATAAAAAAAAAATCAGTGTAAAAAAATTTCAGTGTATAAAAATTGTGTAAAAAATCAGTGTATGAAAATTCAGTGTATAAAAAATAATGTGTAAAAACAAATCAGTGTATGAAAATTCAGTGTAAAAAAATTCAGTGTATAACAATTGTATGTAAAAAAAATCTGTGAATGAAAATTCAATGTAAAAAAAGTTCAGTGTAAAAAAATTCAGTGTATACAAGTTATGTGTAAAAAATTCAGTACATAAAAAATGTCAGTGTAAAAAAAAAGCAATGTGAAAAAAATTCAGTGTATAAAAATTATGTGTAAACAAATCAGTGTATGAAAATTCAGTGTAAAAAAATTCAGTGTATAAAAATTGTTTTAAAAAAATCAGAGTATGAAAATTCAGTGTAAAAAAAAATCCGTGTATAACAATTATGTGTTAAAAAAAACTTAGTATATGAAAATTAAATGTAAAAAAATTCAGTGTATAAAAGTTGTGTAAAAAAATTGGTGTATCAAAATTCAGTGTAAAAAATTCAGTGTATAAAAAATTCAGTGTAAAAAAAAATCACTGTGTGAAAATTCAGCATAAACAAAATTCAGTGTATAAAAATTAAGTGTAAAATAAAAATCAGTATAAGAAAATTCAGTGTACAACAATTACGTGTAAAAAAAAAAATCAGTGTATGAAAATTCAATGTAATCATCTTGGAGTAATCACAAATAAGGAAGCAACACCACACAAACATTTGTAACATGAAAATATTTCCTCCTCAAAAGTCCCTCAAAGTCCAGTGTCTAGGGATCCAGTAATCAACAAGCCAATATTAATCCACTCAAAAAGTAATATAATAATCCATAAAGTTGCTCAGAAGCAAGATAGCATTTGCTGACGGGTCCGTAGTCGCCGTCTGACGTCAGTCCATTAAAACACACCTTCCTTCATTGCACACCCACCTAATATGCTAATTGATTGTATTGATTTATATGACATATTTGATATGATATAAACTATGATATGATGTACAGTACCATGTAAAAGGTCTGTGCTCTGCCTACATAAATATAATTTCCATCTGAGTGTAATTGTAATGAATAGAAACACAGTGATGGATCTGAGTGGTCCTCACAAGTTGATGACATAACTGCATTGCACTGTAAGCATATTTGAAGAAGGTGTTTATAAAAGACTTCCCTGCAGTCAATCAATCAATCAATCAATCAATCAATCAAAGTTTATTTATACAGCACTTAAAAAAACATAAAAAATAAAACACTGTATATCCTATAGTAAAATTCTGGTAACTGAATTGCCATTTTTTTACTGTAAAACATACTGATTTTATTTTTGTTTTTACAAATAAATAAATAAAAATAAATAAAATAAAATAAAACACTGTACATCTTACAGTCAAATAATGTTAACTGAGTTGCCAGTTGCCATTTTTTTTACTGTAAAAAAATACCGATTTTTATTTTTTTATTTTTACAGTGTACATAAAGAAAATAAAAAATAAAAATATACAATTAAATAAAATGCAATAAAACACCATATATCTTATAGTTAAATTCTGGTAACTGAGTTGCCATTTTTTTTGCTGAAAAATGTACGGATTATTATTTTTTTTTTTTACAGTGCACGTAAAAAATAAATAAATTAAATTAAATAAGACACCGTATATCTTATAGTAAAATTTCGTTAACTGAGTTGCCATTTCTTTTTACAGTAAAATATACAGATTTTTTTTTTTACAGTGTACGTAAAAACAATAAAAAATAAAGAAATTTAAAAAAGTAAAAGACTGTATATCTTATAATAAAATTCTGGTAACTGAGTTGCCTTTTTTTTTTTTACTGTAAAATATACAGATTTTTTTTAGATTTTTTTTACAGTGTACGTAAAGAAAAAAAAAAAATCCATAAAATAAAACACTGTATATCTTATAGTGAAATTCTGGTAACAGTGTTGCCATTTTTTTTTACTGTAAAATATACAGATTTTCTTTTTTTTTCCACAGCGTATGTAAAGAAAAATAAATAAATAAATAAATAAAACACCTGCGATGAGGTGGCGACTTGTCCAGGGTGTACCCCGCCTTCCGCCCGATTGTAGCTGAGATAGGCTCCAGCGACCCCCCGCGATCCCAAAAGGGACAAGCGGTAGAAAATGGATGGATGGAAAAATAAAACACCATATATCTCAAAGTAAAATTCTGGTAACTGAGTTGCCATTTTTTTTAAATTGTAAAATATACAGATTTTTTAAAAACGTTTTCACATATGTAAAAAATAAAATAAAATACAATAAAACACTGTATATCTTGTAGTAAAATTCTGGGAACTGAGTTGCCAATTTTTTTTTACTGTAAAATACGCAGATTTTTAAAAATGTTTTGCAGTGTACGTAAAAAAAATAAAAATAAAATAAAATAAAACACTGTATATCTTATAGTAAAATTTGATAACTGAGTTGCCAATTTTTTTTTACTGTAAAATACGCAGATATAAAAAATGTTTTACAGTGTACGTAAAATAAATAAATAAAATAATAAAATAAAATAAAACAACGTATATCTTATAGTTAAATTCTGTTAACTGAATTGCCATTTTTTTAAACTGTAAAGTATACAGATTTAATTTTTTACATTTTACGTAAAAAAAATAAAAATAAAATATGTAAAAAAAAATTAGATTAAAAAAATAAAAAATAAAAATAAAAATATATATATATATGAAATCAAATGCATAGGAAAATTCATATATTATTCGCTGTTACAAGCGACCCTTTGACGTTTTTTTTTTTACTGTAAAATACGCAGATTTTTAAAAATGTTTTGCAGTGTACGTAACAAAAATAAAAATAACATAAAACACTGTATATCTTATAGTAAAATTCTGGTAACTGAGTTGCCAATTTTTTTTTACTGTAAAATACGCAGATATAAAGAATGTTTTACAGTGTACGTAAAATAAATAAATAAATAAAATAATAAAATAAAATAAAACACCGTATATCTTATAGTTAAATTCTGTTAACTGAGTTGCCATTTTTTCAAACTGTAAAGTATACAGATTTTATTTTTTACATTTTACGTATAAAATAAATAAATGAAAATATGTAAAAAAAAAAAAAAAAAAAAATATATATATATATATGAAATCCAATGCATAGGAAAATTCATATATTATTCGCTGTTACAATCGACCCTTTGACGTGGCCCTCAGTGAAAAGGAGTTTGGCTCCCTTGGTTGCCCTGCTGTCAATCACTGGTTGTATTAAACAGGGATATGTAGTCAGCTATGTGAAGCACCACACCACCACAGTCATTATGTTCGTAAAGGCAGACTTGGACGTAAAAGGCTGCAATGACAAGAGTAAATAAGGTCGAGAAGCTTCGCACTTGATGAGGCCAAAATGTGCAAATAACAACAGGTGATGAATGTCTGGCGTAATCACCTGTCACACGCTGGCTGTAACATTGCTCATACATTACCTCGCTCTTTCATTTATCCCCGGACGACATTTAATGGGATGTGACGCTCCATCAGGTCCTTGTCCTTCTAATTGTCACCCCTATGGCGCCGCCATTTTTCAAGCCCAAACTGTCTGCCGTGGACTCGGTGCAACCGGGGGGAGGAGCGATCCATTTAAGGGAGGAACTTAACTCGAGGAAGTTTACATGCAATAAATCATAACAGATGCAGCGGAAAAAACACGCGAGCCGGACCCGAAACGGAGCGAGCCAATTGAAGCGTGGCGTTTACACGCGGCTGTCAAACGAATGATCGCCCACCCGCACACGCCTTCATTTTGTCACCGGGGTTAAGTCATTTCTGCACGCGGCGTGCATCCAGCCGTAGTCGCGCGTTAAAAGCCCAGGCCCATATGCTAGTTCGTATGAGCGTGGCACTCGGCGGACCTTGATTTCATTATCTCAGCGTGTTCTCCGTGACCCAGCGGAGGAAAAAAAAGACATCTGATTTTACCCCGAGATCAATTTGTATGTAAATCAGCGAGGAAGCGCCGGGCGACGGGGGTGTGGCGACAACAAAAGCTGTTTTTGGAGTCGCTTGAGCACGTTTGTGAGGTTGTGCCCACTGAGGCCCTAATGGAGCACATTGGAGGTGATTGGACCCTTCGGTGCACTGGGCCCTTCAGCACCATATGGTCCACTTATGTTCCGCATTGGAAATGACGCTCTTCGAAGAAATGTTGTTCGTCTGCACAAGAAATGTGCTTTTTTAGCAGCGTTTAGTCACACATTAGCAGCAAGATGACAGATTTGGGGATTGCTTAAAGGGAAATTGCACTTTATTTATTTTTTTATTATGCTTATCATTCACAACCATTATGAGAGACAAGAACACATCTTTTTTTTTTTTAGGATTTTAAAGATGATAAAAAAACACTTGGAAGATGGTAGTCACCATTGCAGCCTACATTGTAGCCTTCAAAGTCCTTAAAAACAACTTCAAAACACTCCATCAACGTTTTATATGCACACTGCAGGTATATATATAATGTAGTAATAGACACCTTCATAACAATATGTAATATGTACAATATACACACTGCAAGTATATATATAATGTAGTAATAGACACCTTCATAACAATATGTAATATGTACAATATACACACTGCAAGTATATACATAATGTAATAATAGACACCTTCATAACAGTATGTAATATGTACAATGTACACACTGCAAGTATATATATAATGTAGTAATAGACACTTCCATAACAATATGTAATATGTACAATATACACACTGCAAGTATGTATATAATGTAGTAACAGACACCTTCATAACAATATGTAAAATGTACAATATACACACTGCAAGTGTGTATATATATATATATATATATATATATATATATATATATATATATATATATATATAATATAGTAACAGACACCTTCATAACAATATGTAATATGTACAATATACACACTGCAAGTATATATATAATGTGGTAACAGACACCTTCACAACAATATGTAATATGTACAATATACACACTGCAAGTATATATATAATGTAGTAATAGACACCTTCATAACAATATGTAATATGTACAATATACACACTGTAAGTATATATATATATATATATATATATATAATGTAGTAATAAATACCTTCATAACAATATGTACAATATACACACTGCAAGTATATATATAATGTAGTAATAGACACCTTCATAACAATATGTAATATGTTTTGTATACACACTGCAAGTGTATATTTAATGTAGTAATAGACATCTTCATAACAACATGTAATATGTTTTGTATACACACTACAAGTGTATATATATAATGTAGTAACAGACATTCATAACAATATGTAATATGTACAATATACACACTGTAAGTATATATATAATGTAGTAATAGATACCTTCATAACAATATGTAAAATGTACAATATACACACTGCAAGTATATATATATATATATATATATATATATATATATATATATATATATATATATATATATATATATATATATATATATATAATATAGTAACAGACACCTTCATAACAATATGTAATATGTCCAATATACACACTGCAAGTATATATAATGTGGTAACAGACACCTTCACAACAATATGTAATATGTACAATATACACACTGCAAGTATATATATAATGTAGTAATAGACACCTTCATAACAATATGTAATATGTACAATATACACACTGTAAGTATATATATATATATAATGTAGTAATAAATACCTTCATAACAATATGTACAATATACACACTGCAAGTATATATATAATGTAGTAATAGACACCTTCATAACAATATGTAATATGTTTTGTATACACACTGCAAGTGTATATTTAATGTAGTAATAGACATCTTCATAACAATATGTAATATGTTTTGTATACACACTACAAGTGTATATATATATAATGTAGTAACAGACATTCATAACAATATGTAATATGTACAATATACACACTGTAAGTATATATATAATGTAGTAATAGATACCTTCATAACAATATGTAATATGTACAATATACACACTGCAAGTATATATATAATGTAGTAATAGACACCTTCATAACAATATGTAATATGTTTTGTATACACACTGCAAGTGTATATTTAATGTAGTAATAGACATCTTCATAACAACATGTAATATGTTTTGTATACACACTACAAGTGTATATATATAATGTAGTAACAGACATTCATAACAATATGTAATATGTACAATATACACACTGTAAGTATATATATAATGTAGTAATAGATACCTTTATAACAATATGTAATATGTACAATATACACACTGCAAGTATATATATAATGTAGTAGTAGACACCTTCATAACAATATGTAATATGTTTTATATACACACCGCAAGTCTATATATAATGTAGTAACAGACACCTTCATAATATGTAATATGTTTTATATACACACTGCAACTATATATATAATGTAGTAACAGACACCTTCATAACAATATGTAATATGTACAATATACACACTGCAACTATATATATAATGTAGTAACAGACACCTTCAAAACAATATGTAATATGTACAATATACACACTGCAACTATATATATAATGTAGTAACAGACACCTTCATAACAATATATTTACTTATTTATGTATTAACTTCCTTTCCTGCGCTTTTATTTTCATTTTACTTCCTGTTTGCCTGTGCCACTTTACTGCCTTGAGCACTGTCGTCGTCACCTGTCCATGATTGGCAATCTGGACTCACCTGTTCTACGTTTGCCAATCATGCTTCTTTATAATTAAAGCCTGACATCACTGACTCTTGTTTGCTGTTTCTTGGCACTGCATGCTCCCTGTGCACTTCCAAGCTGCACTTAAATCTAATCCATTATTATTATTGTTATTCAGCTCCTGTGTGTTTTAACATTAAAATAATGTGCAATACTTGGCTGCAACCAGCAGAGGTGCTGTTAGCTGACTAGTTTGTGTTACTAGAAATGAAGATAGCTCTGTGGTCCAACACATTTCTCTTCCAAATTAGGATTGGTGGGCCTTGTTGAAGGTGCCATTCTAGTTTTTTCTTCATTACTGCAAATAACAGCTGCAAAGACTTCTCTATAATCCACTTAGAGCTTGCAGTAATGTAAATAAATGCTTGTACATTCAATTTGTTTGTCACGAACATGTGTGTGTGTGTGTGTGTGTGTGTGTGTGTGTGTGTGTGTGTGTGTGTGTGTGTGTGTGTGTGTGTGTGTGTGTGGGTGGCCATGGGTGTTCTCCTGGGCTGGTCAGGGCCACTAATGTATGCAAGGTGATAGATGATGATCCTTGACAAGGCATCACTCTGACCAACCATTTTGCATGCACCAAGGTCACTTAAGTCCAAACCCTTTTTCTTTCTTCTTTTCTTTAATCATATATATATATATATATATATATATATATATATATATATATATATATATATATATATATATATATATATATAGTGATGTATATATATATATATCCAGTTATATACAAACATATATATATACATATGTGTATATACATATACACATATACATATATATACATATGTGTAATATATATATATGTATATATATATATATATATATATACATATATATATATATTACACATATGTGTAATATATAATATAATATATATATGTATATGTGTGTATGTATATACACATATGTATGTATATATATATATATATATATATATATATATATATACATACTGTATATATATATATATATATATATATATATATATATATATATATATATATATATATATATATATATATATATATAACTGGATATATATATTTATATGCATATATGTACTGTATGTGTATGTGTTTATATGTATGTATGTATATACAAATATATGTGTGTATATACAGTATATCCATCCATCCATTTTTTACCGATTGTCCCTTTCGGGGTCGTGGGGCATATATATATATATATATATATATATATATATATATATATATATATATATATATATGTATATACAAATATATGTGTGTATATACAGTATATCCATCCATCCATTTTTTACCGATTGTCCCTTTCGGGGTTGTGGGGCATATATATATATATATATATATATATGTATATATATATATATATATATATATATATATTATAAGATGTTTTAAAACACATTTTTATTCATTATTATTATTATTATTAATATTGGCTGCAAAATGTACTTTTAAGCCTAATTTTTTCTAAACGTTCATGCTTTAAACTCACACAAGGTCCTCAGGACAAGAAAATATCAGCTCTCCAAAAAATATCATATGCGAATATTTCTTTACTTTTAATGAGTAAATATTTAAAAACTACTGCAGCCTTTAATATACTGTATGTATGTATCAGGTAATAACTATATTAATAATAATAATATAATAATACTTTTCAGTTTAACCTAGTAAGGTTGAGACATTTTGCTGCATGCTATGAATGGGAAAAAGTAGCGCCATCTGCTGGACTAATAAATATTGAAGGCCAAGGCCCGTAGTCTGGAACATACTTGCCAACCTTGAAACCTCCGATTTTGGGAGGTGTGGGGCAGGGCGTTGTTGGGGCGGGGGCGTGGTTGGGGGCGTGGTTAAGAGGGGAGGAGTATATTTACAGCTAGAATTCACCAAGTCAAGTATTTCATATAGATATATATATAAGAAATACTTGACTTTCAGTGAATTCTAGCTATATGTATATATATATATATATATATATATATATATATATATATATATATATATATATATATATATATATATATATATATATATATATATATATATATATGGAGAGAGAAATACTTGAATTTCAGTGTTCATTTATTTACACATGTACACACACATAACACTCATCTACTCATTGTTGAGTTAAGGGTTGAATTGTCCATCCTTGTTCTATTCTCTGTCACTATTTTTCTAACCATGCTGAACACCCTCTCTGATGATGCATTCTGCTTAGTCTCCTTGTTGTGTGCGCAGTTGCGCACTGCACTCTCTAAAAGCCCTAGATGTTATTGTCACATATGCATGTACAGTAGATGGCGGTATTGTCCTGTTTAAGAGTGTCACAACATTGCTGTTTACGGCAGACGAACTGCTTTACGGTAGACGAAAACGTGACTGCTGTTGTTGTGTGTTGTTGCCGCGCTGGGAGGACGTTAATGAAACTGCCTAACAATAAACCCACATAAGAAACCAAGAACTCGCCCTCCATCATTCTACAGTTATAACGTGATTGGGCAGGCACGCTGTTTATATTGTGGGAAAGCGGACGTGAAAACAGGCTGTCGACACGTCACTCAGGTCCGCATGGAGCTGGAGGGGGCGTGGCCTCCAGCTCCGCCTGAATTTCGGGAGATTTTCCGGAGAAAATTTGTCCCGGGGGATTTTCGGGAGAGGCGCTGAATTTCGGGAGCCTCCCGGAAAATCCGGGAGGGTTGGCAAGTATGGTCTGGAATAAACTGGAATAAAGGACTGTGTTTCTTTTTTATTCAAGAGGAACACATATGTGAGTTCGTACATAGCTTTAGGATTTATTTGAGGCTAATTTAAGGAACAGGGATGTAAAAGTGTAAGAAGGCTCCTCTTGAAAATGTCATATAAACATATGTATCACTATTTCAACACAGACAAAATAATAAAACAAAACAAAACAAAACAAAAGGACGTCTTAAGGGGTTAAAATGTGATGTTTTAATTCATAAACTTTCCAAACATGCTTTTAAAAGAGTAATATCATGAGTATCCTTGCTGTAAAAATTGCTCACTATAAATGACAGTTGAAGCTTTTTATCGACAAAGCAAACATGATCCCTCCAGCCAATCACAATTTGCCATTTCCTGGACCACATGCATATAAATTCTCCTTCTACGTTATTATTAAATAGCGACATCATCTCTGGTGGCTCACAAAATAAGGCAGCAGGACTGCCAGGGTCACTGGCTGGTGGTTGTCATAGCGATTAATCAGCAATCAATTCCACTGAGTGATCAGTTAATCCACTAATTGGTTATCATGCCCATCCCTTATATGGATGCAGCCTGCAGCAGCTGTCGGGATGCAAATGAGGAGAAAGTGGCTTTCAAGCCTCGTTGATTTTGGTCAAGTTTGTTCAGTCCATCTGCTGCTTGTAGGCTGCATTCACACTTGTGGTCCTCTAGACCCCCAACAAGAAACCCACTTTGGTGCGGTTCGCTTCGTGTACTCTGGATTTTATTTTTTGTTTTGAATAAAGCACGTAAGGATAAAGTAAGGACTTTGATAGGGTGACATGCTATGTGACATCAGGTCCAAACTAAAAAGCCATCTTCTGTGTTGAAGACACATACTGCATTTTTTGGACTATAAGGCGCACTTAAAATCCTTACATTTTCTCAAAACTCGACAGTGCGCCTTATAATGCGGTGCGTCTAATGTACGAAATAATTTTGGTTGTGCTTACCGACCTCGAAGCTATTTTATTTGCAACATGGTGAAATGATAAGTGTGACCAGTAGATGGCAGTCGCACATAAGAGATACGTGACTGTAGAGGTTGCCCTAGGTCAGGGGTCGGCAACCCGCGGCTCTTTAGCGCCGCCCTAGTGGCTCTCTGGAGCTTTTTAAAAAATGTATGAAAAATGGAAAAAGATGAGGGGGAAAAATATATTTTTTGTTTTAATATGGTTTCTATAGGAGGATAAACAAAACACAAACCTCCCTAATTGTTATAAAGCACACTGTTTGTATTAAACATGCTTCAGTGATTCGACTATTTGGTGAGCGCTGTTTTGTCCTATTAATTTTGGCGGTCTTTGAACTCACCATAGTTTGTTTACATGTATAACTTTCTCCGACTTTCTAGGACGTGTTTTATGCCACTTCTTTTTCTGTCTCATTTTGTCCACCAAACGTTTAACGTTGTCCATGAATGCGCAAAGGTGAGTTTTGCTGATGTTATTGACTTGTCTGGAGTGCTAATCGGGCATATTTGGTCACTGCATGACTGCAAGCTAATCGATGCTAACATGCTATTTAGGCTAGCTATATGTACATATTGCATCATTATGCCTCATTTGTAGCTATATTTGAACTCATTTAGTTTCCTCTTAATTAAATTTATATCTCATGACACACTATCTGTATGTAATATGGCTTTTAATTTTTTTGCGGCTCCAGACAGATTTGTTTTTGTATTTTTGGTCCAATATGGCTCTTTCAACATTTTGGGTTGCCGACCCCTGCCCTAGTGGGTTCTTCAGACCACCACATACTGCCAGGAGAGCCCGGAATTCTGGGTATAACACTGTTTTATTTTCCTCAAATGGTGCAAGGTCTTTTGCTTTTCAGCAAAGTGTCTTTTCTGCATCTGTGTCTTTCAGCAGCACCTCCAACTCCAACCCCTCGTCTCGTCACGGCTGCTGCTAATAAAGGTGATTAGATAACAAGGCCCACCTGGGCCATCTACGCACCTGTCGCTGTCTTCGAGGCCGTTCCTGGCACACCCCGTTCCGCTGCAGGCCCGCAGGCCACGCCCCCCTCCACAGTGACTTACTCAGTGGCCTATCAAAGACTATATAAATGGCACCCATTACCTCCCTGCTTGGCACTCAACATCAAGGGTTGGAATTGGGGGTTAAATCACCAAAAATGATTCCCGGGCATGCCCACCGCTGCTGCTCACTGCTCCCCTCAACTCCCCTCACCTCCCAAGGCATACTTGCCAACCTTGAGACCTCCGATTTTGGGAGGTGGGGCATGGTCAGGGAAGTCTTTTCAAATGAGAAAAAAAAAATCCTTTAATGTGCCTTATAATCTGGTGCGCCATATGGTCCGGAAAATACGGTAGATTTCACCAAAAAGCGTCTAAAAATATTTTAAAAGGGCAGCATTACTTAAAGAGTCCACTGTGCGTTGTGACTAAAGGCCTGCAGCTTCTCAACATGCATGATGTACAGGAAGTACTTCCCTGCAACAAAGTACTGTAGTATTTTTGTCTTGGTACGGTGGACCGTGTCCCCCCCCCCCGTGCACCCTCCCCCCTTCAGGCCATTTAACTCCTCAGGTAGCACTTTGCTGGACTCGGCTGGAGGGATGACTGCCCCCGCCTGAGAGCTGAGAGCTAATGATGACCTATTTCACTTTATATCTTCACATAAATTACACCATTAAAACCTCCTTAAAGGCACGGAAGTCAAGCATCTGCTCCTCAAGGCTGACAGTGCACACAATCTTTGGCTTTTCATACAACTCTGCATGTGTGTGTGTGTGTGTGTGTGTGTGTGTGTGTGTGTGTGTGTGTGTGTGTGTGTGTGTGTGTGTGTGTGTGTGTGTGGGGACCTGCGGCGGCGTTTATTATCTGCTCCCTGGACAGGACAATGGGCCCCGTGAGCCGAGTGTGTGTGACCAAGTGGGAAAGTAGAAATGAAATAGATGGGCACACGCAGCAAATAGGACTTTGTGCTATGAAACACACAATAAGGGAGAAGTTGTCTAAATTCTTATTTGACCACACTGTACCATGAGATGAAGGGATTATATCCAGCAGTGAAAGAAAAGAAGGCACTTTTCTTTTTTTTAAATGAAGAGCTTTAAAACGTTTTTAACACAGTTTTGTGTGTCTGTAGCTTTAAAGGGGAACATTATCACAATTTCAGAATGGTTAAAACCATTAAAAATCAGTTCCCAGTGGCTTATTATATTTTTCGAAGTTTTTTTCAAAATTTTACCCATCACGCAATATCCCTAAAAAAAAGCTTCAAAGTGCCTGATTTTAACCACCCGTCCATTTTCCTGTGACGTCACATAGTGATGCCAACACAAACAAACATGGCGCATAGAACAGCAAGCTATAGCGACATTAGCTCGGATTCAGACTCGGATTTCAGCGGCTTAAGCGATTCAACAGATTACGAAAGTATTGAAACGGATGGTTGTAGTGTGGAGGCAGGTAGCGAAAACGAAATTGAAGAAGAAACTGAAGCTATTGAGCCATATCGGTTTGAACCGTATGCAAGCGAAACCGACGAAAACGACACGACAGCCAGCGACACGGGAGAAAGCGAGGACGAATTCGGCGATCGCCTTCTAACCAACGATTGGTATGTGTTTGTTTGGCATTAAAGGAAACTAACAACTATGAACTAGGTTTACAGCATATGAAATACATTTGGCAACAACATGCACTTTGAGAGTGCAGACAGCCCAATTTTCATCAATTAATATATTCTGTAGACATACCCTCATCCGCGCTCTTTTCCTGAAAGCTGATCTGTCCAGTTTTGGAGTTGATGTCAGCAGGCCAGGGAAGCTAGGGTCCATAGCTCGCTCGTCTGCGGGAACAAACTGCCGCCATTGCTTGCCGTGCTACCGAGGTCCTTTGTCCCTGAATTGCTCACACACTCCGGCAGATTCAATGGGGGTCTGGCGGCAGATTTCTTTGACTTTATCGTTGGAAATGCATCTGCTTTGAGTGTCGCAGGATATCCACACATTCTTGCCATCTCTGTCGTAGCATAGCTTTCGTCGGTAAAGTGTGCGGAACAAACGTCCAATTTCTTGCCACTTTCGCATCTTTGGGCCACTGGTGCAACTTGAATCCGTCCCTGTTCGTGTTGTTACACCCTCCGACAACACACCGACGAGGCAGGATGTCTCCAAGGTACGGAAAACAGTAGAAAAAACGGAAAATAACAGAGCTGATTTGACTCGGTGTTTGAGAAAATGGCGGATTTCTTCCCGATGTGACGCCACGTCATCGCTCCGAGAGCGAATATTAGAAAGGCGTTTAATTCGCCAAAATTCACCCATTTAGAGTTCGGAAATCGGTTAAAAAAATATATGGTCTTTTTTCTGCAACATCAAGGTATATATTGACGCTTACATAGGTCTGGTGATAATGTTCCCCTTTAATGCTGAGGATGCTAATGCAGGGGTCTCAAACTCAATTTACCTGGGGGCCACTGGATGCAGAAACTGGGTGAGGCTGGGCCGCAAGAAAAGATTTCTTAAAAAAAACTAACATGCACTTTTTAATGAATTCACCTTCTTTGAATGGCTATCCCGCCCTAGCAACATACTTGTCAACCCTCCCGATTTTTCCGGGAGACTCCCGAATTTCAGTGCCCCTCCCAACAATCTCCCGGGGCAACCATTTTCCCGAATTTATCCCGATTTTTACCCAGGCAACATTATTAGGGCGTGCCATGAAAGCACTGCCTTTAATGTCCTCTACAACTTGTCGTCGCATCCGCTTTTTCACCATACAAACATGTTGTATGAGGCTTCTGCAGACACACGTAAGTGACTGCAAGACATACTTGGTCAACAGCCATACAGGTCACACTGAGGGTGGCCGTATAAACAACTTTAACACTGTTATAAATATGCGCCGCACTGTGAACCCACACCAAACAAGAATGACGAACACATTTCGCTCTCCCACAATATAAACAGCTAATTATCGAGGGCGAGTTCTTGGTTTCTTATGTGGATTTATTGTTAGGCAGTTTCATTGACGCCCTTTCAGCGCGGTAACAACACACAACAACAGCAGTCAAGTTTTCGTCTGCCGTAAAGCAGTTCGTCTGCCGTAAACAGCAATGTTGTGACACTTTTAAACAGGACAATACTGCCATCTACTGTACATGCATATGTGACCCACCCATAATGTGTCACATTTTTGTGTTGATTTATTTATTTTATTTTGTGGTTTGAATTCGTTTTTGGAGCTGTCATTACACATTTATCAGTATTCACATTGGTCAGTAGGGGGCAGTAGGGCGTTTCTTCCCAATTGAATGCTATCACTTGCAGACCGGAAGTGTCTTGTCATTCTGATGAGAGCGACCAGTCTGTGAACAATTGAAACGTCCTGTGGGCTTTTTCCTCCTCTATAACAGGTTCGTTTTGGTGAATCAACTCACTGAATAATATCCATGTGATCTTTATAAGTTTAAGTACACATTCTGATGGTGGAGCCTAACTCTAAAGTGTTTGTGAGTTGTAGTTTGTATTTGTGAATGAATCCAGTGCACAGTTGCAGTAATCAATACAAAAAGGCGACGTGAGTACGCAATGTTTATGTAGGAACTTCTCATCCTAATTCAGACTCCCAAATTAGAGCTCCCGTTTTCTTATTGATTTTATAATGTATATTTGTATAATGTGTGTGTTCTGAAATAGTGACAGAGAATAGAACAAGGATGCACAATTCAACCCTTAACTCAACAATGAGTAGATGAGTGTTATGTGTGTGTATATGTGTAAATAAATGAACACTGAAATTCAAGTATTTCTTTTATTTATTTATATATATACATATATACATATATATATATATATATATATATATATATATATATATATGTATATATATATATATATATATAGCTAGAATTCACTGAAAATCAAATATTATATATATATATATATATATATATATATATATATATATATATATATATATATATATATATATATATATATATATATATATATATCTTAACCACGTCCCCGCCCCACCTCCCGAAATCGGAGGTCTCAAGGTTGGCAAGTATGTTTATATGTAACAAAACACTCTACTTTTGATAATCAAGCGACAATACGCAAAGAAAAAGCCAAAGAAAAAGCCAAACAGACCATTTATTTTTCTCGAAGGTTCGGTCAAATATTCAAGTGTCCATTTGGTGATGCACAGAAACGTTTTTAAAAAGGGGATGGAAGTCACCAAATTCTTGTTTTTATGTAAAGAGAGTAAAAGCTTGAAGAAGCACAATGACATGTTGCTGTTGCAGCTCTCCTCCTCGACAAAGCTGACAGCGAGACCCTGCGGGGGGTCCTTCATGTCACAGCGGGGGGGGCTTATTTAGGCACCTCAACATTTGTACTTTTCTGAAGTGATCCAATTATTGCATGTTAAATGGGCATCAGCTAAATGGCGCATGTAATAACGCTGCACTGAGTGGCTGCTGCTGCTGGGCTAACACGGAAATTGGACTTCTTGTCTCTCTTTTTTTTTTAGGGACGTCGGGGCTTGGACAGCCCCGGGTTGTCTTTTGGATAAATGGCACCAGGGCTGGTTTATAGACCGTGTCAATGCGACAGAAAAGGAGGGGGCACATAAATAATAACAATAACCGAGGAGTTTGAGCTCATTCAGAATGTTTTCATTGTCTTGTGGTTCGTTAGCTCGACACAACAAGCGCACAACTGATTATTGTGACATTTTTTTAGAGCGGAGTAATGCTTATTCCAGGGTTTTGTGCGAATCCAAAGAGTTCTTCGCTTCCAACACTCCCAAATTATTTGCTGTTTTTTGTTTATGGCATGTGAGTTGTTGGGAAATTGTTTTGTTTTTTTCCCAAAATTAAAAAAAAATGGTACACTTCCATCTTGTGTAGTCGAGTTAGGTTGGTTATTAACCGCAGCGGTCGACTCATCTGCAGAGAGAGCCCAGCGAAGCTGGCAGCGTTTCTGGGTGTTGTTGATAAATGGCTGTGGCTTTGCATAGTAGAGTTTTAACTTGCACTTACAGATGTAGCGACCAACTGTTGTCAGGCTTGGTAAAAGGATAGGACTCAGATGCAGAGTAGGGAATTTAGACAGGCTTTTATTTTGACAGCTTCCTTTCACCTCCAAAGTCAAGGATTACAATATCTATTTTAACCAAAAACTAATCGGCAAAAAAAGGTTCCAAAAAAAAATAGGAACAACCAAAAATCACTCCGAACGGAGGAAAACACAAAAGCAAAGACGAACTATAATTGGCGCCGTATATGCTATAAAATGTATAAACAGAAAACGCTCCAACAGGAGGAAGAAACAAATAGCTATGAAAAATTCTACACTCACTAATCTAATAAAGTATTAACAAAAATTGTCACTCAAAAATTTGAGGAAAGAATGAAAAATAACTGAAACTCACCACTTCGGCTGAATAAACTCAATAACAAAAATTCACTCTGCTGAGGAGGAAGAAAGGAAAAACTCAAAATAGCAACGGAGGGATTCAGGATCAAGGAACTTAATCACAAGACGAGGCAAGGCAAGACGAGGCATGGACAGGAACATGGATGCTAGAGAGCACGAATAAACGAAACAATCTGGCACAGAACAAAGGAGGGAGTGGGCTTATAAGACACATGAGGGTAATAGGGAACAGGTGGAAACAATCAGGGAATCAGGATGACGTCAGACTGATGACACAAAAGGAAGGGCAAGTGACCTGAAACGAGAGGAGAGTTACTTTTCAAACTAAAACATGCACATCACAAGACAGAAAAAAACAAGACAAGACATCCCTCACCGCGGTGTGACAACTGTAAGTACTGACAGTGGTTTTCTGAAGTGTTCCTGAGCCCATGTGGTGATATCCTTTACACACTGATGTCGCTTTTTGATGCGGTACCGCCCGAGGGATCGAAGGTCCGTAATAACATCGCTTACATGCAGTGATTTCTCCAGATTCTCTGAAAATGTTGATGATATTACGGACCCTAGATGGTGAAATCCCTAAATTCCTTGCAATAGCTGGTTGAGAAATGTTCTTCTTAAACAATTTGCTCACGCATTTGTTCACAAAGTGGTGACCCTCGCCCCATTCCTTGTTTGTGAATGACTGAGCATTTCATGAAAGCTGCTTTTATACCCAATCATGGCACCCACCTGTTCCCAATTAGCCTGTTCACCTGTGGGATGTTCCAAATAAGTGTTTGATGAGCATTCCTCAACGTTCTCAGTCTTTTTTGCCACTTGTGCCAGCTTTTTTTGAAACATGTTGCAGGCATCAAATTCCAAATGAGCTAATAAGTGTCATGTCTGTGTAATCATGTTTTGTTTTAAGTCATGTTTTGTTTAGTTTCTGGCTTTTCACTCCCTTGTCTTGTTTGCATGATTACCCATTAGTTTCACCTGTTCCACGTTTGGACTCATTGTGCACTCTTGTTTGTCACCATATCAACCATTAGTTTTCACCGGTCACGTCACGCACCTGTTTCACGTTTTGAGTCACGCACCTGCTTTCACTAATCATGTCCATAGTATTTAAGTTCATTCATTTTCTGTTGTTCGTCCTGACGACCTCAACACATTTATGCTCTGTTCATGCCTGATACTTCTTTCCATGTCAATTCCTCAAGCAACTACTTTTGTCCAAGCCAAGTAAGTTTTTGTTCCATATTTATAGTCTTTTTGGTTTCATAGTTTGTTCTCCGCCATTGTGCGTGTTTTTTGTTTGTACTTTTTTGCTATAGTCTTTTGGTTTCATAGTTTATTCTCCGCCACTGTGCGCGCTTTCATTTATTCCTTTTTTTGATAATAATAAATCATGTACCTTCATTCCCGTCTCGCACGAGCCAACTTTCCGTTGCATCCTGGAAAAGCACACAAGTCATGACAATAAGTGCAAAGTTTACCAGTTCCAACGTTAAGTATCTTGTCTTTGCAGTCCATTCGATTGAATGTAAGTTGAAAAGGATTTGCAAATCATTGTATTCTGTTTTTATTTCCCATTTACACAACATGCCAACTTCACTGGTTTTGGGGTTTGTAATTAGAGGGGATTTATGTATTTATGCTCTTTTATCATAGTCATGAATACACACATGATGACAAATTCAAATGATACCAGGGCCGCCTTAATCTAAAGCAAACATCAAGACACGGCCCTGAAAACCCAGTTTGAAAAAAAAAAAAAAAAATCATGACCTTACTCAATAGAACGCCAACAATGCAAAAATATCACCCATTTAAAAAAAATACATTTGTCCATGAATACGTCTACTTCGCGACGGACTCATGCACGTCTGGGCGAGTGAATATAGTGGACAGTCAACTTCATGTAAAGTGCTGGAGTTCCAGGAGACTGCCTGTGCTTTTAGCTCAGTAGTAATACGCTGGCCTGTCATAACGGCGACGTGGGTTCCCGCCCCACTCAGAGCAGTAAGAAAAAAACAACCCAGCCGAGAGAGAGAGAGAAAGAGAGAGTGTACACAATCGCTAGATGAAGCTGAGCTGTTTGTGATTGACAGCTATGAACACAAATCTTTGCATTCCGCTGAGAAAATTGTGTGCCCTTGAGTGTATATGTTGTTTATATATATACAGGATATACAGTATATATGATACATACAGTATATATATATATATATATATATATATATATATATATATATATATGTATACACACCCCGCGGAGCCAGCAGCAGGTGAGTGGATTGCCCAGCTGGGGCTGGTTATCTAATCACCTGTCGCCCTTATTAGCAGCAGCCGGACCGAGACACATATATTGCTGGAAAGCACACCATACTTGTGTGTGAGAAATAAAAGACTTGCTCTAACCTGTCTACCGGGCTCACGAAAGATCTGTCGGCACCAGGAGAACCCTCCCACACTCAGAGACTTCCACATCGGCTTTTTCTCTTTTTTTGGTATTTTGCTGTAGCAGTTTCATGTCTTCCTTTTGAGCGATATTTCCCGCATCTACTTTGTTTTAGCAATCAAAGATATTTCAGTTGTTTTTAAATCCTTCTCTGTGGGGACATTGTTAATTGTCATGTCATGTTCGGATGTACATTGCGGACGCCGTTTTTGCTCCACAGTAAGTCTTTGCTGTCGTCCAGCATTCTGTTTGTTTTTTTCCTTTGTAGCCAGTTTAGTTTTAGTTCATTCTAAATAGAGGAGCGCGTGGGGCTGTGCCTTAGAGCGTGGTGGGGGACTGTAACTGAGTGTGCAACCCCAAACGTTTCTCCTCATGAGCAAAATTGAACTCTGTCTTTGCCTGATTCCTTGCTTCTTGTTTTGTTTAATAGATGGTTCGGTGTTTGAACCTGACACTTGACACAGTAAGTCTTTGCTGTCGTCCAGCATTCTGTTTTTTTCCCCTTTGTAGCCAGTTCAGTTTTAGTTTCGTTCTGCATAGCCTTCCCTAAGCTTCAATGCCTTTTCTTAGGGGCACTCACCTTTTGTTTATTTTTGGTTTAAGCATTAGATATATTTTTACCTGCACCCTGCCTCCCGCTGTTTCCCACATCTACAAAGCTATTAGCTACCGGCTGCCACCTACTGATATGGAAGAGTATTACACGGTTACTCTAGACAGCACCGACACTCAACAACAACACATCATTTGCAGACTATAATTACTGGTTTGCAAAAAATATTTTTCACCCAAATAGGTGGAATTAGATAATCTCCCACGACACACCAGACTGTATCTCACGCGCGGCACAGTGGTTGAAAAACACTAAACTAGGGAACTTCTGAGTAAATAGAGGAGCGCGTGGGGCTGTGCCTTAGAGTGTGGTGGGAGACTGTAACTGAGTGTGCAACCCCAAACGTTTCTCCTCATGAGCAAAACTGAACTCTGTCTTTGCCTGATTCCTTGCTTCTTGTCTTGTTTAATAGATAGTTCGGTGTTTGAACCTGACACTTGACACAATAAGTCTTTGCCGTCGTCCAGCATTCTGTTTTTTTCCCCTTTGTAGCCAGTTCAGTTTTAGTTTCGTTCTGCATAGCCTTACCTAAGCTTCAATGCCTTTTCTTAGGGGCACTAACCTTTTGTTTATTTTTGGTTTAAGCATTAGATACCTTTTTACCTGCACCCTGCCTCCCGCTGTTTCCCACATCTACAAAGCAATTAGCTACCGGCTGCCACCTACTGATATGGAAGAGTATTACACGGTTACTCTAGACAGCACCGACACTCAACAACAACACATCATTTGCAGACTATAATTACTGGTTTGCAAAAAATATTTTTAACCCAAATAGGTGAAATTAGATAATCTCCCACGACACACCAGACTGTATCTCACGCGCAGCACAGTGGTTGAAAAACACTAAACTAGGGAACTCCTGAGTAAATAGAGGAGCGCGTGGGGCTGTGCCTTAGAGCGTGGTGGGAGACTGTAACTGAGTGTGCAACCCCAAACGTTTCTCCTCATGAGCAAAATTTAACTCTGCCTTTGCCTGATTCCTTGCTTCTTGTCTTGTTTAATAGATAGGTCGGTGTTTGAACCTGACACTTGACACAGTAAGTCTTTCCCGTCGTCCAGCATTCTGTTTTTTTCCCCTTTGTAGCCAGTTCAGTTTTAGTTTCGTTCTGCATAGCCATCCCTAAGCTTCAATGCCTTTTCTTAGGGGCACTCACCTTTTGTTTATTTTTGGTTTAAGCATTAAACACCTTTTTACCTTCACACTGCCTCCCACTGTTTCCCACATCTACAAAGCAATTAGCTACCGGCTGCCACCTACTGATATGGAAGAGTATTACACGGTTACTCTAGACAGCACCGACACTCAACAACAACACATCATTTGCAGACTATAATTACTGGTTTGCAAAAAATATTTTTCACCCAAATAGGTGAAATTAGATAATCTCCCACGACACACCAGACTGTATCTCACGCGCGGCACAGTGGTTGAAAAACACTAAACTAGGGAACTTCTGAGTAAATAGAGGAGCGCGTGGGGCTGTGCCTTAGAGCGTGGTGGGAGACTGTAACTGAGTGTGCAACCCCAAACGTTTCTCCTCATGAGCAAAATTGAACTCTGTCTTTGCCTGATTCCTTGCTATCTTGTCTTGTTTAATAGATGGTTCGGTGTTTGAACCTGACACTTGACACAGTAAGTCTTTGCTGTCGTCCAGCATTCTGTTTTTTTTTGTTGGGGGCGTGGTTAAGAGGGGAGGAGTATATTGACAGCTAGAATTCACCAAGTCAAGTATTTCATACATATTATATATATATATATATATATATATATATATATATATATATATATATATATATATATAGATATATGTAGATATCTACATCCTGAAAATATGCAAACAAAACTGTGTTTAGATAATTGATACTTCAAACTTGCATAAATAAATATTAAGGAATATAACATAACTTGGCTTCTGAGAGTTTGAAAATGTAATGAATAAAAAGCTAAAGTTGTTGATAAACAAGCAATTATTTTAATAATTAAACATGGTCATTTTAAATGAATTATTATGATAATTTAAAATAAATTATTTGAAATATGTTTATTTTAGTGTATAATTCTATAGCTGGATGTAATAAGGAGTCACGAAAAAATACAAATGAAAATACAATTAATTTTGATGTTTTTAGCAAAATATAGTAAAAATGTATTTATTTTTTTTAATTTTTTAAATTAATAAATATATTTATTTTTAGGTAAAATAAACATAATAATACAATGTATCTCTAGTCTGGATGATTTAGTTCTTGTCACCCTGTTGTCCTCCCGTCACGAAAAAAGGCTGGGGGCGTGGCTTCCAGCTCCGGCTGAAAATCGGGAGATTTTCGGGGGAATATTTGTCCCGGGAGTTTTTCGGGAGAGGCGCTGAATTTCGGGAGTCTCCCGGAAGATTCGGGAGGGTTGGCAAGTATGACTACTGAAGGCCTATCAGCTGGAGCAGAACCACATTATGTTGTGTTTTAATGAGAATCAGTTCTTGATTGCAGAGTTTCCTACTTCCGCTAACCTTGAAAAGAGATGCAGAGTAGTTTGTGGTAGAAGCCAAAGACGCCATTATCGCTGGGTACAAAAGCACTCATGATTGACGTTACGGGAGTTTTCCCCCCCTGCTATCACATCCCCTGGAAGATCTTTATCCTCCAGACGGGCGCTGTGTAAATATCGGCATGGTGTCGGCATGCCGTCTTGAGAAAAAAAGCCCCGGCAATGTTTGCTGACATTTCTCTATATCTGCTGCCGGAGAATAACCTTTTGCGAGTTATGAGAGGCTGTACGCCGCCTGTCTGTTGAAATGTCGTAACACCCAAGTTCATCAGCGGAGAGACGGGGAGCAGATTTAAAGGCTCATTGTGTGATCCCGATGGAGACCAAGGGCCAGCCTGACACACCTCTGTGAAGTCAAGTCTACACCATGGCCGAGTGCGTTCATGCGCCAAAGTACAGTAGATTTGATGGAACTACTTGAGTCCACGTCTACTTGCTCCCAAAGGTTGCATTGACTGACACACCCATAGGGGGCACCGTTTTACACCCTTTTACACCATTTTTCCAATACATTTGTACCATTGTTTTATACATATTTCATATACATTTAAGTTGGCACATTAAGTACATGGTAAATAAAAACAGAATACAATGATTTGCAAATCCTTTTCAACCTATATTCAATTGAATAGACTGCAAAGACAAGATACTTAACGTTCAAACTGGAAAACGTTGTTGTTTTTTGCAAATATTAGCTCATTTGGAATTTTAAGCCTGCAACATGTTTCAAAAAAGTTGCCAAAAAGACCTGAGAAAGTTGAGGAATGCTCATTATACACTTATTTGGAACATCTCACAGGTGAACAGGCTAATTTGGGAACAGGTGGGTGCCATGATTGGGTATAAAAGCAGCTTCCATGAAATGCTCAGTCATTCACAAACAAGGAATGGGGCGAGGGTCACCACTTTGTGAACAAATGAGTGAGCAAATTGTCAAACAGTTTAATAACAACATTTCTCAACGAGCTTGTCATGTCTGTGTGATCATGTTTTTGTTTTGGTCATGTTCGTTTTGGTTTTTGGACTTTTTGTGCACTTTTGTTTTGTCACCATAGCAACCATTAGTTTTCACCTGTCACGTCACGCACCTGTTTCACATTTTGAGTCACGCACCTGTTTTCGTTAATCATGTCTATAGTATTTAAGTTCATTGTTTTCAGTTTGTCGTTCTGACGACATCCCCCGCATTTATGCTTCTGCGCACTCTCCACACTCCTTGCTACTCTTTTTTCATGCCGGTTCCATGCCAAGTAAGTTTTTGTTTATTAAGCCACAGTTAGTGTTTTGTTTAATTGTTCATAGTTTCTGCCAATGTGCAAGTTCTGTGTTTATAGTCTAGTTTTGTACCTCCGCCCCTGTGCGCGCCTTTTGTTTGATCCTTTTTTTGTAGTTTTAGTGTTTAAATAAATCATGTATTCCCCTTCACGCCACGTATGGTCCAAATCTTTTGCACCTCGGGAGAACAAACCACGCCATAGTCCTAGTCGTGACAGAGCTATTGCAAGGAATTTAAGGATTTCACCATCTAGGTTCCGAGAATTTGGAGAAATCACTGCACGTAAGCGATTATTTTATGGACCTTCGATCCCTCAGGCGGTACTACGTCAAAGACCGACATCAGTGTGTAAAGAATATCACCACATGGGCTCAGGAACACTTCAGAAAACCACAGAAAACTACGGTCCGTCGCTACATCTGTAAGTGCAAGTTAAAACTCTCAAATGCAAAGCCAAAGCCATTTATCAACAACACCCAGAAACGCCGCCGGCTTCGCTGGGCCCAATCTCATCTAAGATGGACTTGATGCAAAGTGGAAAAGTGTTCTGTGGTCTGACGAGTCCACATTTCAAATGGTTTTTGGAAACTGTGGACATCGTGTCCTCTGGAACAAAGAGGAAAAGAACCATTCGGATTGTTATAGGCACAAAGTTCAAAAAGCCGGCATCTGTGATGGTATGGGGGTGTATTAGTGCCCAAGACACCAAGACATGGGTAACTTACACATCTGTGAAGGCACCATTAATGCTGAAAGGTACATACAGGTTTTGGAGCCACATATGTTGTATTATCATGGACGCCCCTGCTTATTTCAGCAAGACAATGCCAAGCCACGTGGTACAACAGAGTGGCTTCGTAGTAAAAGAGTGCAGGTACTAGACTGGCCTGCCTGTAGTCCAGACCTGTCTCCCATTGAAAATGTGCAGCGCATTATGAAGCCTAAAATACCACAATGGAACAACAACAACTTAAGCTGTACATCAAGCAAGAATGGGAAATAATTCCACCTGAAAAGCTTCAAAAATTGGTCTCCTCAGTTCCCAAACGTTTACTGAGTGTTGTTAAAAGGAAAGGCCATGTAACACAGTGGTAAAAATGCCCCTGTGACAACTTTTTTGCAATGTGTTGATGCCATTAAATTCTAAATGAATGATTATTTGCAAAAATAAACTAAATTTCTCAGTTGGAACATTAAATATCTTGTCTTTGCAGTCTATTCAATTGAATATAAGTTGAAAACGATTTGGAAATCATTGTATTCTGTTTTTATTTACGAATTACACAACGTGCCAATTTCACGGTACTACCTTACCGTACAACCCTAGTTGATATATTTAGATTTTGCATACATTTAAGGACAAAGTGTAGTGTCAGCGTTGTGTTATAGGTGACAACTTGTAGTATTAATTATCACACAGGTAAATACAAACAGTAAAAAGAAATAGGAACAAAAATACATGTCATGAAAAATTTTGATAGTAATTACTAATAATCTACTTTCACTTAAAACACAAAGCTGACCCTAAGTTTTGTCTTTAAATAAAGTATAATTAATTTTTTTTTACAAAATCAAAAATCAAAATGGCCCTTACATACTTTGACTTTTCAGTATGCAACCCTTAGTAGAAGACGTTTTTACTGTAAAAATAAAAGTAGTATAACTTTTCCATTTGCAGTAATGCAATGTAAAAACACGATTGTAGATTTTGTGTATAAAAAAATAAAATATAAAAGTTTTATGCATTAATGTACAGTTATTCTGTGTAAAACCACCGTCATTTTTACGGTACATTTTGCCAGTTTTTAAATGTAAAATCTGCACACTTTTTTTCTTTTCTTACATTGTACAATAAAACTATTAAAATAAAATACTTTAGCAATACAACTTGTACCAACCAATAAACCAAAACATACACTAAAAGAAATAAATAAAATAAAATAAAATAAATTACTTTATAGTAGAATGTGGGGCGGTATAGCTCGGTTGGTAGAGCGGCCGTGCCAGCAACTTGAGGGTGGCAGGTTCGATCCCCGCATCCGCCATCCTAGTTACTGCCGTTGTGTCCTTGGGCAAGACACTTTACCCACCTGCTCCCAGTGCCACCCACACTGGTTTAAAATGTAACTTAGATATTGGGTTTCACTATGTAAAGCGCTTTGAGTCACTAGAGAAAAGCGCTATATAAATATATAATTCATTAATTCAGAATAAATACTAAATAATAATACTGAACCGTTCCAACATCCGCACACTCCACTCACCCTGGACAATAAAACTACAATGTTCCAAGTTTGAGAAATTCCACGAATTCCCGGTATTCCAAATCCCTCTTTTCACCTCTTCCTGGAAAGTTTTCACAGTCCATATTTTTCAACCGTTTTTGACCATTCCACCCTCAAAACATTTCTTTCAGTTGGGGCAACAAAAGTTGTCTTTTTTTTCCTCCGTACAAATTCCCCGGTTTCGACGAAATTCCAGGAATTCCGAAGTACCAGTTCTCACGTCAACATTTTTCAACCGATTCCAAAAATTTCCAACACCAAACCATTCATATCATCGAGAACGATTTTGCTCGTATCAATAATTTAAAAAAAAATCCTGGTTTTCAAGAAATTCCCAAATTTCCAGGAAATCCCCATTCAAATTATTTCTACATTGCCCTAAATTCAGAAAATGTTGCGCCATTTTTAAACCTGATTCCGACCTTTCAACCATCCACACACTACTTTTCCGATATATCGGACGCAAAACATTGTTTTTCCGTTCCCAAAATTCCCGTTTTTTCCGGAATTTCCGGTAATGTTCTCCCCTTTGACAATGAATGGGCAATATACAAACCTCTCCAAACCTCTCCATATCCAACATTTCTGATAAATAAATTACCTTAGAGTGCAATAAATACTAAATACTAATACTAACACTACTCTATTACTGCTGAAATTACCATTTACAATTTAAATTTTTTTATTTTTTTTTTATTAAATTAGTATTTTTAGATCAAGAAAAACAAAAATAAAATATTTTATGGAGATAAGATAAAGGTTAAAAATTCCCTGGTTCCATTACGACGACATTGTGATTATTGTTGACATTTGCGGCATCAAATGACCTTGGCATTTGTGATTAATGAGAGACGAGGACGGGGATATGACGCCTTATTATAGTCTCATTAAAGGACGTGTCCATGAATCATAAAGCACATGCTTAAATTAGACGTCATTAATTATTCCAAGATTAGAGGATAAAGACGTTTTTTTTGTAAGGCCATTAATTATATTATCTCTGAGCTGGGTGAGCATGTATGCAAAATACTAAAATGTCCTCTTTTTTCTTATTTTTATGATAATTTAGAGCCAAAAAGAAAAAAGAAAAAGCCACTTTTATAAACCACACTATATGTGCTTCACTATTATTGCATATCAGTGAATTAAATCACCTACAAACTGTCTTCATGGCAGCTGGGCTGTGAAACATGCCATAAAAATATCAAGCCTACTATAACAGTTTACAGTTAAGTGTCGTAAACTCTCCTATGTTTGTTTTTATGTTGCACACCGTAATAATTACAGTAGAATGGAACTCAAAGTAGCATCCAAATCATAACACAAGATATTTTGATGCTATGTGTATGTTTACATTTTGATCTGTGCTAGTACGTCATCGCCGAATTACGTTAAAGTACCAATTATTCTCTGCATTTGACCCATCACCCTTGATCACCCCCTGGGAGGTGAGGGGAGCAGTGGGCAGCAGTGGTGGCCACGCCCGGGAATCAAATGCCTTTTGATTGCGATCACAGACGCTGAGTCCCTATGGCTGACACTGTATTTATTTTTGTCATGATCATGTTTTGTTATTTTCTGTTAGTTTTGGACTCCCTGAGTTCCT
>NC_084579.2:10963032-10968032 GCF_033978685.3 Nerophis lumbriciformis | reverse complement strand
ATGGTTTATTGGCGCTCTGTACTTCTCCCTACGTCCGTGTACACAGCGGCGTTTTAAAAAGTCATACATTTTCCTTTTTGAAACCGATACCGATCATTTCCGATATTACATTTTAAAGCATTTATCGGCCGATAATATCGGCAGTCCGATGTTATCGGACATCTCTAGATGTCGGTTCACCTTTTGCAGCTATTACAGCTTCAACTCTTCTGGGAAGGGCTGTCCACAAGTGTCAGGTTCAAACACCGATCTATCTATTAAACAAGACAAGAAGCAAGGAATCAGGCAGAGACAGAGTTCAATTTTGCTCATGGGGAGAAACGTTTGGGGCTGCACACTCAGTTGCGGTCTCCCACCCCGCTCTAAGGTACAGCCCCACGCGCATACTTGCCAACCTTGAGACTTCCGAATTCGGGAGATGGGGGGGTTGAGATAGGGGGTAGGGGGGGTGTATATTGTAGCGTTCCGGAAGAGTTAGTGCTGCAAGGGGTTCTGGGTATTTGTTCTGTTGTGTTTATGTTGTGTTACGGTGCGGATGTTCCCCCGAAATGTGTTTGTCATTCTTGTTTGGTGTGGGTTCACAGTGTGGCGCATATTTGCAACAGTGTTAAAGTTGTTTATACGGCCACCCTCAGTTTGACCTGTATGGCTGTTGACCAAGTATGCAGGCATTCACTTGTGTGTGTAAAAAGCCGTAGATATTATATTACTGGGCCAGCACGCAAAGGCAGTGCCTTTAAGGTTTATTGGCGCTCTGTACTTCTCCCTACGTCCGTGTACACAGCGGCGTTTTAAAAAGTCATACATTTTACTTTTTGAAACCGATACCGACAATTTCCGATATTACATTTTAAAGCATTTATCGGCCGATAATATCGGCAGTCCGATGTTATCGGACATCTCTAGATGTCGGTCCACCTTTTGCAGCTATTACAGCTTCAACTCTTCTGGGAAGGGCTGTCCACAAGTGTCAGGTTCAAACACCGATCTATCTATTAAACAAGACAAGAAGCAAGGAATCAGGCAGAGACAGAGTTCAATTTTGCTCATGAGGAGAAACGTTTGGGGCTGCACACTCAGTTACGGTCTCCCACCCCGCTCTAAGGTACAGCCCCACGCGCATACTTGCCAACCTTGAGACTTCCGAATTCGGGAGATGGGGGGGTTGAGGTGGGGGATAGGGGGTACGGGGGGTGTATATTGTAGCGTTCCGGAAGAGTTAGTGCTGCAACGGGTTCTGGGTATTTGTTCTGTTGTGTTTATGTTGTGTTACGGTGCGGATGTTCTCCCGGAATGTGTTTGTCATTCTTGTTTGGTGTGGGTTCACAGTGTGGCACATATTTGCAACAGTGTTAAAGTTGTTTATACGGCCACCCTCAGTGTGACCTGTATGGCTGTTGACCAAGTATGCATTGCATTCACTTGTGTGTGTAAAAAGCCGTAGATATTATGTGACTGGGCCGGCACGCAAAGGCAGTGCCTTTAAGTTTTATTGGCGCTCTGTACTTCTCCCTACGTCCGTGTACCACTCCGTACAGCGGTGTTTTAAAAAGTCATAAATGTTCCTTTTTGAAACCGATACCGATAATTTCCGATATTACATTTTAAAGCATTTATCGGCCGATAATATCGGCAGCCCGATATTATCGGACAGCTCTATCTATTAAACAAGACAAGAAGCAAGGAATCAGGCAGAGACAGAGTTACATTTTGCTCATGAGGAGAAACGTTTGGGGCTGCACACTCAGTTACAGTCTCCCACCACGCTCTAAGGCACAGCCCCACACACTCTATTTATTCAGCAGTTCCCTGAGGCTGCCTGTAAAGGGAGTGGTCACACATTATGCAAAGCAGCTCCAGCACGCACAATACGTGACAGAATGTGCTGGGGGCCTTGTCTCTGCTTTGTCTGCGTTGCTGTTGTCTTAACTTCGTTGAGGTCCTTGAAGTCTATCCTTGGCTGTTTAGCAGGCAGGGTCTGGAAACAGAAACTGCTTTTGATTGATTGATTGAGACTTTTATTAGTAGGTTGCACAGTGAAGTACATATTCCGTACAATTGACCACTAAATGGTAACACCCGAATAAGTTTTTCAACTTGTTTAAGTCGGGGTCCACTTAAATTGATTCATGATACAGATACATACTATCATATATACAAACCCTGTTTCCATATGATTTCGGAAATTGTGTTAGATGTAAATATAAACGGAATACAATGATTTGCAAATAATTTTCAACCCATATTCAGTTGAATGCACTACAAAGACAACATATTTGATGTTCAAACTCATAAACTTTTTTTTTTTTTTTCCAAATAATCATTAACTTAGAATTTCATGGCTGCAACATGTGCCAAAGTAGTTGGGAAAGGGCATGTTCACCACTGTGTTACATGGCCTTTCATTTTAACAACACTCAGTAAACGTTTGGGAACTGAGGAGACACATTTTTTAAGCTTCTCAGGTGGAATTCTTTCCCATTCTTGCTTGATGTACAGCTTAAGTTGTTCAACAGTCCGGGATCTCTGTTGTGGTATTTTAGGCTTCATATTGCACCACACATTTTCAATGGGAGACAGGTTTGGACTACAGGCAGGCCAGTCTAGTACCCGCACTCTTTTACTATGAAGCCAAGTTGATGTAACACGTGGCTTGGCATTGTCTTGCTGAAATAAGCAGGGGCGTCCATGGTAACGTTGCTCGGATGGCAACATATGTTGCTCCAAAACCTGTATGTACCTTTCAGCATTAATGGTGCCTTCACAGATGTGTAAGTTACCCATGTCTTGGGCACTAATACACCCCCATACCATCACAGATGCTGGCTTTTCAACTTTGCACCTATAACAATCCGGATGGTTCTTTTCCTTTTTGGTCCGGAGGACACAACGTCCACAGTTTCCAAAAACAATTTGAAATGTGGACTCGTCAGACCACAGAACACTTTTCCACTTTGTATCAGTCCATCTTAGATGAGCTCAGGCCCAGCGAAGTCGACGGCGTTTCTGGGTGTTGTTGATAAACGGTTTTCGCCTTGCATAGGAGAGTTTTAACTTGCACTTACAGATGTAGCGACCAACTGTAGTTACTGACAGTGGGTTTCTGAAGTGTTCCTGAGCCCATGTGGTGATATCCTTTACACACTGATGTCGCTTGTTGATGCAGTACAGCCTGAGGGATCGAAGGTCACGGGCTTAGCTGCTTACGTGGAGTGATTTCTCCAGATTCTCTGAACCCTTTGATGATATTACGGACCGTAGATGGTGAAATCCCTAAATTCCTTGCAACAGCTGGTTGAGAAAGGTTTTTCTTAAACTGTTCAAAAATTTGCTCACGCATTTGTTGACAAAGTGGTGACCCCTCGCCCCATCCTTGTTTGTGAATGACTGAGCATTTCATGGAATCTACTTTTATACCCAATCATGGCACCCACCTGTTCCCAATGTACCTGTTCACCTGTGGGATGTTCCAAATAAGTGTTTGATGAGCATTCCTCAACTTTATCAGTATTTATTGCCACCTTTCCCAACTTCTTTGTCACGTGTTGCTGGCATCAAATTCTAAAGTTAATGATTATTTGCAACAACAAAAAAAAAAAAAATGTTTATCAGTTTGAACATCAAATATGTTGTCTTTGTAGCATATTCAACTGAATATGGGTTGAAAATGATTTGCAAATATATTTATATCTAACACAATTTCCCAACTCATATGGAAACGGGGTTTGTACCTTGAAGGTAGAAAAGCGCTATACGAGTAGAACCCATTTACCATTTTAATGGCGTACATAAGAGGGAGGAAAGCCAATCAGATAATTTTCTTTGTAAGATAATAAGTTTGATATATCAGCCCCAAAGCTAAAATGTATGGATTTAGCATCTTCCACTGTCAGGCTTGGACGGAGGAAGGGACTCAGATGCAGAGAGGTGATTCCAAATAAAGCTTTTATTTTGAAATACTCTTTAAGCCTCCAGAGCCGAGTAAATTCAATTACTATGAATTACAAAAATACTATTGACAAAATTTTCCAAAAGGGAAAAACCGAAAATCACTCCAAAAAAAAAGGAGGAATACAAAAATAAGGACGATATAATTAGCACCGTATCTGTTATCAAAAACTTTAACAAAAAACGCTCCAAACAGGAGGAAGAAAATAAAGACTATAAAACTTAACTACTCTAATCAATGTAAACAAAAAATCACTCAACAAACTTTGAGGAAAAAATCTTTAAGGAAAAATAATAACTCACCACTGCGGTAGAAAAAGGTAGGATAACAAAAGTCGCTCTGAGGGAGGAAAAAAGTCATTTCAAAATTACAGCGTGGGATATTCTGGGAGCAAGGACGTAGACGTGAGACAAGGCAAGGAATGGACATGAACAGGGACATGGAACGCAAGACAGGCACGAAAGCTCGAGACAATCTGGCACAGAACAAGGGGAGGCTTGGGCTTATAAAGAACATGAGGGTAATGGGAAACAGGTGGAAACAATCAAGGGTCAGGAATGACGTCAGACTGGTGACACAAGAGGAAGGACCCGTGATCTGAAACAAGAGGAGTTGCTTTTCAAAATAAAACATGTAAATCACAAGACAGAAAAAACCAAGACAAGACTTCCCTCACCGCGGTGTGACATCCACATGGTAATATGTGTATTGTACCTACAAAAACTGTTGTATATCATGAAAACAACCATCAAAGCCCATGGGGAACATCTCATGGTCGAGTTCGCAGCTCAAGGTTGCAGCTACAAAAAAAAACCCCAAACAAGTCCGACACTGAAAGCGATGCCTCCTCCTTTGATTCGTCCCCACGGGAGTCCGTGTTCGCCAAAGATGTCTTAGCAGTGTAGGTCACCTTGAGTCGCGTCCTCGTTATTTATATATATTTTTTGTTACCTGTGTTCCTCCATGAAATCCATCACCTGGCACCGCCACCGGTAATGGACCTGTTCCCCCCCCCCCCCCCCCCCAGCTTGTCGGAGAGCGTCACGAGGGA
>NC_084579.2:10933032-10953032 GCF_033978685.3 Nerophis lumbriciformis | reverse complement strand
TATACTAACTCCGGTATACCGTACAACCCGAGAGTGCATCATTTATTTATGTTTCCATGAAAGTCCTCCTGGAGTGTGTGTAATGTAAAACTTGTTTTTGGTGCTGACCTTTCAAAAAACTCGACCTATCAGCTTTGAGGTCCATCCGTAGCCCAAAATGTACTTTTTACTCGTGCATATTTGTTGTCATTATTTCAGTTCATCTCGGGCGTAAACGTAACAGGCTCATGTCGTCTCCCAGACTCCTAAGCTGCCTTATCTGGGCAGGACCTCACACTGAGACGTCTTAGCGCCGCTCTCCAGTGAGGTCTGGCCGCCGTACTGGACCCGTCCATTCGGCGCTGATAGCGACGAGGCATTAGACGCTGAGAGTTCACGTGGGACGCAAGGAGCCGTTAAACCGGGCCCCGGTCCGGGGATGCGGCTTTTATCATCCCAAATGGCCGCGGAATAAAAATCCGATTAAGAAGGATTTCGCCCGGCCGTGTCTTAGCGGCGATCCCGGAAGATGTTTCTGGAGCCGTCCAAAGGTCCGACTCCTCTGTGAAGGACTGGGAGCATATGGTGATGCTTCCGAGTGGATGAAAGAGCTTGGAAAAGTTCACTCCAACAAAGTCCAAAATGAGGAAGAAAATGCTGCAATGCGCAAACAGACCACTGGAGGGCGATGTAGTAAAAATGTACAGTCCACCAGCATAAAAGTTCCACCATTGTGATGTACTCGCACATACCCTAATCCTCTAACCACGTATGTCCCTCCTTTTGGGAGTTTTTATTCGTACAATTTTATATTTAATGCAGAGTAATAATTTCATTGTGAAATCAACTTGCAAATATTGGACACAATGTGTTGTCAACTTGGATGAGATCCGCCCGGAGTTCCTTAAGGCTCTGGATGTTGTGGGGCTGTCTTGGTTGACAAGACTCTGCAACATCGCGTGGACATCGGGGGCGGTACCTCTGGATTGGCAGACCGGGGTGGTGGTTCCTCTCTTTAAGAAGGGGAACCGGAGGGTGTGTTCCAACTATCGTGGGATCACACTCCTCAGCCTTCCCGGTAAGGTCTATTCAGGTGTACTGGAGAGGAGGCTACGCCGGATAGTCGAACTAGGCGTAGTCAAGGCGTTGAGGGTATCTGGTTTGGTGGCTGCAGGATTAGGTCTCTGCTATTTGCAGATGATGTGGTCCTGATGGCTTCCTCTGGCCAAGATCTTCAGCTCTCACTGGATCGGTTCGCAGCCGAGTGTGAAGCGACTGGGATGGGAATCAGCACCTCCAAGTCCGAGTCCATGGTTCTCTCCCAGAAAAGGGTGGAGTGCCATCTCCGAGGAGATCTTGCCCCAAGTGGAGGAGTTCAAGTACCTCGGAGTCTTGTTCACGAGTGGGGGAAGAGTGGATCGTGAGATCGACAGGCGGATCGGTGCGGCGTCTTCAGTAATGCGGACGCTGTATCGATCCGTTGTGGTGAAGAAGGAGCTGAGCCAGAAGGCAAAGCTCTCGATTTACCGGTCGATCTACGTTCCCATCCTCACCTATGGTCATGAGCTTTGGGTCATGACCGAAAGGACAAGATCACGGGTACAAGCGGCCGAAATGAGTTTCCTTCGCCGAGTGGCGGGGCTCTCCCTTAGAGATAGGGTGAGAAGCTCTGTCATTCGGGGGGAGCTCAAAGTAAAGCCGCTGCTCCTCCACATCGAGAGGAGCCAGATGAGGTGGTTCGTGCATCTGGTCAGGATGCCACCCGAACGCCTCCCTAGGGAGGTGTTTCGGGCACGTCCGACCGGTAGGAGGCCACGGGTAAGACCCAGGACACGCTGGGAAGACTATCTCTCCCGGCTAGCCTGGGAACGCCTCGGGATCCCCCGGGAGGAGCTGGACGAAGTGGCTGGGGAGAGGGAAGTCTGGGCTTCCCTGTTTAAGCTGCTGCCCCCGCGACCCGACCTCGGATAAGCGGAAGAAGATGGATGGATGGATGGAAATCAACTTGCATAGTTTAATTCATGCCACAAAATGCCATGTCCTACTGTTGCTGCCCACTGTATTTTAGGACATTTGAACCGATACGGTACCAATTCCCGGTACCAGGGAATCAATATCGATACTCAACGGTACCAATTTTCGATACTTCCATGGATATTGTTTTCAATAATAAAATCTCCTTTTTTATTGGAACATTTAAAAATGAGCTGATTATGATAGCTAAATGTTAGAATAATTGTTTCTAAGTTATCACAAAAACGTTGTGTTACATTGAGGGCCCGGTGAGAAGCAAAAGCCGTCTTTGAAACCTACCAAGAAGAATGCTTGTAAAACTCCACTGTGTAGGGGGGAAGCAACATGAAGGTGTTCTGTTTTCTTTCATTTATGGTAATCAACAGAAAGATATTGTTTTAACCCAAGGACTACAAAGCGGAGAGAAGGCAGGATCTGCCCAATTTCCAGACGACCTCTTTTTGAACCTATTTTTCAACTGTTTTACGAACCTCTTTTTGAACTGTTTTACGGACCTTTTTTTTGAACTTACCTTTTCGGTGAACTGTTTACGACCTTTGTTCTTTAGAAACAGCTATAGCCATGTGGAAGGTCCAAATAAAAGAAGGAGGCACGCAATCTTTTGGCAGAGCGTAATGACACTGTGCAAGGGTACAGATTTCCAAGCGTCTCTCCTCAAATTGAGCCAAATTGAATCCTGTCTCTGTTTAATTATTTGCTTCTTGTCTTGTTTAGTAGATGTCATCAGTGTTTCAACCTGACACTAATGTTTTATTATTACATTTCTGAGTTGATTTCTTTGTTGGCATTGAAAACATTAAATTAAAGGCAGTTTGGATAAAGTCCGCTCCCGGTGCTGCTGGAGTGAAGGCCAAATGTTGGTGTTAGGGACGTAACGATATGCACATTTTATTGTGGCCACCGTTATCATAATCGAAATATAGTGGAATGTGCTCAAAAGGTACTTACACACGCGGAAATCCTTAGGTTTTTTTAAACAACTAAAATAGACACACTCGTAGAAAAGTCACTATTTTGCATGTTTTGTGTTTATTGTGCTTCACTGATCGTGTTTTAGTCTTAGTATTCAATGTGTTTTAATGACTAAGCTGTTATTGTTTTTAATATTCGTTTGTAGGGTAGAACTTTAAGATGTATTTAAGTAAAAAGTGCGGAACAAAAAAATATATTATTAATTATTATTTCTGGTGGGCGTTTAACTCTTTGGTTGTCCTACTCTTTTCCGCAGTCCTTGAACTTTTCCACAGTTGGTCGCTACATCTGTAAGTGCAAGTTAAAAACTCTACTATACAAAGCCACAGCCATTTATCAACAACACCCAGAAACGCCGCCGGCTTCACTGGGCCCGAACTCATCTGAGATGGACTGACGCAAAGTGGAAAAGTGTTCTGTCCACATTTCAAATGGTTTTTGGAAACTATGCACGTCGATTTGCAAATCATTGTATTCTGTTTTTATTTACGAAATACACAACGTGCCAACTTCACTGGTTTTGGGTTTGTATTTTATACAAAGCAACAATTTAATAGCCAAGTTTAATTTGTATGTTTTTTTGTGTGTTTTGATTATGAGAAAAAAACCTCATCTGTTATTTTGACGTAATAAGCATGATTTTATATTTAATGCAAAACAATTCCAAATAAATGAAGTAGCATATTTCTATTTGGTGTCGCTTTTCACGGCTAGTTTGCCATTAGAAGTGCTTGGTGACACATGCTGAATTTAATTGGCCACAAATGAGGTTGCCCGGCTAATTCTGCCTAGCAACAGGTAGTTAGTCTGGCTTAATTTACAAAACTCAAAACCAGTGATATAAAAACAGAATACAATGATTCGCAAATCTTATATTCAATTGAATAGACTGCAAAGACAAGATATTTAACGCTCAGTCAAGTTAAAACTCAAAGCCACAGCCATTTATCAACAACACCCAGAAACTCCGTGTGACGTCATATCGCAATTTTTTTGCACCGACATTATTACCAGTGCGTGCGGTTTTATGCGAGACGTGCTTTTTACGACATAACTAACTTAAGAGAAAGAATCGTAGTGTAAAATCTACACTTCATTTTATCATGAAATGTTTCTTCTATAAAGTTTCAAAGTGGTCCGAAGCTTTTAAAGCTTTTATGTTAATGTGGAGTTAGATCTGTGCATAACTAAAAGTGAGCTATGGATATTAATTAATCTCCCGTGTGCGTGTGTGTGTGTGTGTGTGTGTGTGTGTGTGTGTGTGTGTGTGTGTGTGTGTGTGTGTGTGTGTGTGTGTGTGTGTGTGTGTGTGTGTGTGTGTGTGTGTGTGTGTGTGTTGCGTTTGTATTTGTTTTTAGTATTGATTTTTTTTCCTCCCACTTTTCCATCTATTAAGGAGATTTACAGAGCGGTAAATGATTTTATAGAGCTTTGCTGGGCAGCGCGTTGCAATGCATCATGGCGTGGCTGCTAAGCACGGATTCATACACTGTTCACTTACACACACTCAATTATTCCAAATAGTCGCGCTGCACGCACGCCGCTGATCGAGCGTTTTTAGCCCCTCGACGCGTCCAAAGACGTGACATGATTTGTTGCATAGTCTTACAGTATTGGATCATATTTTATTGACTGGTTTGACGGCGACTGCCATATCTTATGCTGCTAAATATTAGCCTGTTCCTGATCCCAGATCAGCCAAAGACTCATCACACTAAGCTGACTGGAAAGTTGATGGATTTCTTCCTTGTTTTATAATACAGTACTTAAAACACAACATGCCTTAATTAACTTTTTTTTTTTAATACATTTTATTTTCAATCATTTTTAGAATAATTAACATAGGTAGTTATAGTGAATTTTAACAACTACTATTATTTAGTTAATTAATATTTAATATGTTTAGGCAAGAACAATATATGCTGTACTAATGTGTAGTACTGTTATAGTAAAAATAATAATAATGGCCATTATGATATTAATAATGACAATAATAATAATAATGATGACGTTGAGGACAATAATAATCTTAAAAATATTAATAATAATAATAATATACAGCCCCCCTGCAACCTTGAGAGGGACAAATGGTAGAAAATGGATGAATGGATTAATAATAATTAATTAATTAATTAATATTAATAATAATAATAATGATGCTGTTGGTAAAAATAATAACATAAATAACTGAGGTAGGCTCCAGCACCCCCCGTGATCCCAAAAAGGGACAAGCGGTAGAAAATGGATGGATGGATGGATGGCAATAATAATAATCATAATAATAATGATGATGTTGGTAATAATAATAATAATAATAATAATAATAATGATGATGATGCTGTTGGTAAAAATAATAATATAAATAACTGAGGTAGGCTCCAGCACCCCCCGCGATCCCAAAAAGGGACAAGCGGTAGAAAATGGATAGATGGATGGATAGTAATAATAATAATCATAATAATAACAATAATGATGATGTTGGTAAAAAAAATAATAATATTAATAATACGAATAATAATAATAATAATAATAATAATAATAATGATGCTGTTGGTAAAAATAATAATATAAATTACTGAGGTAGGCTCCAGCACCCCCCGCAATCCCAAAAAGGGACAAGCGGTAGAAAATGGATGGATGGATGGATGGTAATAATAATAATCATAATAATAATAATAATGTTGGTAAAAATGAATTATAATAATATTAATTATAATAATAATAATAATAATAATGTTGCTGTTGTTAAAAATAATAATATAAATAACTGAGGTAGGCTCCAGCACCCCCCGCAATCCCGAAAAAGGACAAGCGTTAGAAGATGGATGGATGGATGGATGGATGGTAATAATAATAATCATAATACTAATAAAGATGATGATGTTGGTAATACTACTACTACTACTACTACTAATAATAATAATAATAATAATAATAATGATGATGCTGTTGGTAAAAATATTAATATAAATAACTGAGGTAGGCTCCAGCACCCCCCGCGATCCCAAAAAGGGACAAGCGGTAGAAAATGAATGGATGGATGGATGGATGGTAATAATAATAATCATAATAATAATAATAATGATGATGTTGGTTAAAAATAATAATTTTAATAATTATAATAATAATTAATAATAATAATAATAATAATGATGCTGTTGGTAGAAATAATAATATAAATAACTGAGGTAGGCTCCAGCACCCCCCGCAATCCCAAAAAGGGACAAGCGGTAGAAAATGGATGGATGGATGGTAATAATAACAATGATGATGTTGGGGGAAAAAAAAAAATAATAATAATAATATTCCATCCATCCGTTCTTTACTGCTTATTCCCTTCGGGGTTGCGGGGGGCGCTGGAGCCTATCTCAGCTACAATCGGGCGGAAGGCGGTGTACACCCTGGACAAGTCGCCACCTCATCGCAGGGCTAATAATAATAATAATAATAATAATAATAATAATAATAATAATAATGATGATGATGTTGGTAAAAATAATACAATAAATAATAATAATAATAGTAATAATAATAAAGGTAATAATGGTAATTATGCTAACTTAGTACGAATGACAATAACAATGTTAATCATTAAAATATATTATATTAATCAGACTAATTATGATTTTGATAACTATAATGATATTGATAATAAAAATGGTAATGATCATTGTCATTATGAAAATATTTTAATGATGGTATTACTACTATACTACACTACTACTACTACTACTACTACTTCAAGAGGTAGTCACCTGAAATGTTTTTTTACTTCACTGGTGTGCTTGAAGCTCATGGAGAGAATGCCAAGAGTGTGCAAAACAGTAACCAGAGCAAAGGGTGGCTATTTTGAAGAAACTAGAATTTAAACATGTTTTCAGTTATTTCACCTTTTTTTGTTGTTAGGTACATAACTCCACATGTGTTCATTCATAGTTTTGATGTCTTCAGTGACAATCTACAATGTAAATAGTCATGGAAAATAAAGAAAACACATTTAATGAGGAGAAGGTGTGTCCAAACTTTTGGTCTGTACTATATATAACAATACTAATCAGTAATAATAATAATTGTTATTAAAAGTAATGATTACTATGTCTATTTGATGTACAGTGTGATTGTTTTATTATTACATGTCTATGTCTGCCTGAGTACTTTTTAAAGGCGCTTTTATAAATAAAGGTATTATTATTATTATAACTCGTACTATATTACTAGTGCTACTACATTAGTTCTACAGCTACTACTTCTATTAATACTAAAAAAAATACGCACGACAATTCAAAGTTAGAGAGCCCAGTGAGAAGAACATTCGTCTTCCAATAATAAAATACTGTACTGTATATTAGGTATAAACATGTACTTTATAAAACATTTAATTATTATTGTTATTAGCTTGTGGTGTAGAGCTACGCTGCACTGCATCATATTCCCCAACTTTTTATTTTTTTCCTGAAGCATAATAATAAAAATGGTGTCCCTCTATCTGCAGTTTGGTGTCACGTCAATCAGAAGCCAGCATTAATATCCGTGCTCGGGAGAAATGTATAATTCATATATTTCAGCTCGTTTATGCCGTACAGTTCAATAGTGCAGGTGTTCCTAATGGAGTGTCCTATTGCTTTATTGCTGATTTTAATATATTGATAATATTGTGTGATAACCAAGGAGTGTGGTGATGGTGTAAAGGTAGCATTCATAACCTTATTGAGTTGGTACTTGGACACGATATTAATATTTGACGCATGTAAAGAGAAAACACTTTGATGATATATTATCACACCAATATTAAGTAAATATAAGGAGTGAAAACTGTCCTATTGTGTCCTCATGCCTTACTTTCTGCAAGATCACCTTCACAAAACTACTCCATCATACCCAATCTACATGTGTAAATGTGTGTGTGTGCGTGTGTGTGTGTGTGTGTGTAAAAGTGTGAAAGTGTGCATGATGAAGTTCCAGGAAGGATAAAACTCCATCACGTTCTCATTATTTCTGCTTCACTGTCAATTTCCGTGCCACATTCCTCCGGTCCTTTTCTTAAATCTCCTCCATCCTCTTCCATGGCTTTTTTGGGCCATGAGGATTCATTGTGTCTTTTGCTGTGGGCGTCAGGCCGATTGTCATCACGGGAGACGTGAGTGACGTACTGCATGCGGGTGCTGCCTCAGCAGATCTGACGGATAGCGTCAAGACAAAGGAAGACGTCTTTGTCTTTGACTGAGTCGAAATCCTCATGTAGCCTCAAAGAAACCTGTGGTTTCTTTGAGGCTACCACATATTTTTTTCCATAGGAAATTAAATTAAATTAAATAAAGTAAATAAAATTAAATAACAAATAAATATTAAATAAAATATTAAATATTGAAGAAAAAATAACATATCAGATGTTAGATACAATATTAAATATTACATAAAAAATAAAATAAAATAACATATTCAATATTAAGTAACATTAAATATTAAATTGAAAAAATAAAATAACATATTTAATATTAAATACAATATTAAATATTAAATACAAAATACAATGAAATAACATTAAATAATAGATTAAATATTAAATATTAAATATTTGAGGCTACCGCATATATTTTTCCATAGGAAATTAAATTAAATTAAATAAAGTAAAAACAATTAAATAACATATTCAATATTAAAGAAAAAAATAACATATTAGATATTAGATACAATATTAAATATTACATAAAAAATAAAATAAAATAACATATGAAATATTAAGCAACATTTTAAATATCAAATTAAAAAATTAAATAACATATTAAGTATTAAATACAATATTAAATATTAAATAAAAAATACAATGACATAACAATAAATATTAGATACAATATTAAATATTAGATTAAATATTAAATATGAGATACAAAAATAAAATGAAATAACATATTAAATATTAAATAAAATATAAAATATTAGATTCAAATAAAATAACATCAATTATCAAATAAAATATTAAATATTAGATCAAAATAAAATAAATTAATATTAAATATTTAAAACATACAATAAAAATACAATAACATATTAAATATGAAAAAATAGTAAATATTAAATAAAATATAAAATAAAATAACATATTAGACAAGATTAAATAACATATTAGATATAAATAAATAAAATATTAAAATATATATATATATATATATATATATATATATATATATATATATATATATATATATATATATATATATATATATATATATATATATATATATATATATATATATATATATATCTGTGTTGGCCCTGCGATAAGGTGGCGACTTGTCCAGGGTGTACCCCGCCTTCTGCCCGATTGTAGCTGAGACAGGCTCCAGCGCCCCCCGCGACCCCAAAGGGAATACGCGGTAGAAAATGGATGGATATATAGGCGTGGCGCAGTGGGAGAGTGGCCGTGCGCAACCCAAGGGTCCCTGGTTCAATCCCCACCTAGTACCAACCTCGTCATGTCCGTTGTGTCCTGAGCAAGACACTTCACCCTTGCTCCTGATGGGTGCTGGTTAGCGCCTTGCATGGCAGCTCCCTCCATCAGTGTGTGAATGTGTGTGTGAATGGGTAAATGTGGAAGTAGTGTCAAAGCGCTTTGAGTACCTTGAAGGTAGAAAAGCGCTATACAAGTACAACCCATTTATCATGTATTTATTTATTTATATATATATATATATATATATATTTTTTTTTTTTTTTTTTTTTTTTTTTTTTTACATTTCTTGTGCGGCCGATACCGGGGACCACTGATCTACAGAACTGGAGCCCATGTCCCCACATAGACAGTGTGAATAAAAGTGTATACAAATATTATTGTGATCACTTCATTGCATGTTTTTGTCGCCCTGGTCCATGGTTGCTTCAGAACTATGGTAAATTGCAATAATTTTACCTCAACATTTAGTGTATATTACTGTAAATGGAAAAACAGTACTGCTGTTTTATGGTAAACAAAAAAGGCAGCTCAGTTACCAGAATTTTACTGTAAAATGTACATTTGGTTTTTTTACTGTAAATGAAAAAAAACTGCAATTTTACAGTAACATTTTGGCACATGAGCTATACATTTGCTGTACATTTTACAGTAAAATTCTGCCAGTTATGTTTTTTGTTTTTTTTACCGCAAATCAACAACTGTAGATTTTTTGGTGTATTACTGTAAATGCCAAAACGGCACCACAGTTTATTACAGTAAAAAAAAGTACTGTTTTTTTTTTTCATTTAGAGAAAAATGCTTTAAAAAAAACACAATACATTTCACAATTTTACCATGAAATCTATTGCTACTTTTACATTGCACAATTTGATGGATAACTTGCTTTGAAATCATTATTATTAGTATTTATTTATATTTAAAAAAATGGTTTGAATGTTTGATGATGTATTTTTGCATAATTAGACAATATTTAAGTAAACATAATTTGCGATTACATTGATTACATGTATTTTTTCTCCCAAAATAAAAATAAATATTGCATTTAGCAAGAAAAGTACTTTATTGATACATATTATTTCCAGGCTTTCGAGGGCCAAATAAAATGAAGTGGCGGGCCACATCTGGCCCACAGGCCTTGAGTTTAACACCGGTGGTCTATGGTCTCCAGCGAATAGGGAATCGAAAAAAATCAACATCCACCAAACAAACAATGTCCCGACCACGTAGGGAGAAAAAGGATCAACTTAAATAGTCTTGATTAAAAACAGGTGAGGGGAAATGCAAGTGAAGCAACCACAGGAAAACACCAATAAAACCCGGAAGAGCCCCCAAAATAAAAGCACAGGACAGGAACTAACACAAAACACCGGAGAACATTAACAAAACTTTAACCATAATTTAATCAAATCATCTTGTGACCAATTAGCGCCACACCTTAACCCATTCAGGGCATCATCATCATCATCATCATCATCATCACCATCCAGTCTTTTAATACTTAAGGAGATAGATGCGGACAACACACATATTTGAGAAGAAATGAAGCAATCTGGTGCTCTCTCCCTCTCTCATCCCAATATTCTGAGGAGTCAGCCTGCCAAAACACAAAAAGTGCCATCTGGTGAGGCAAACAGCTCCAATGGGCTCTACTCAATATGGACTCACTCAAAAAGGAAGAAAAAGAACGTATTTGAAAGAAAAAAAAAATGCACCGAAAAATGATAAGTTATATTTGCACCGCACAATAAAGGAATGAAGAAGCTTTATAGAAAGGCAACCCCATAAAACTGTAAATATTTTACAATTTTATAATTGTATTAATATCTAATATCTAGTATTCAAACCATTTTAAAGCCTTGCTCGACTTTGTATCAATGTTAAAATATCCTCCACCCCACTGAGATTGGACAATGAATAGCAGCAGATGGAAAAAAAAATCATTATGATTCCATATTTATGATGAAATTATTCGGGTGTATTGATCTGGTATTGCATGTGATATCTCTGATCCAAGCAGTCCTGCAACGTGTTTACTTGTGCAAAGCTGGGCAGCCAGTTAATGTCATCTATTGTCCTCTATTTAGGCAGGTCATTTCTGTCAAGACTTGGTCCTTGGGGTTGGTTTTTCCGGAAGGCAGCGGAAAGTTGGCTCGGGCGAGACGAGAATGTAAGTACATGATTTATTACTATTAAAAAAGTACAAACGAAAAGCGCGCATAGTGGCGGAGAACAAACTATGAAACCAAAAAGACTCTAGCACAAAGGCAGAAACTGTGAACAATGAAACAAAAACTTACTTGGCATGGGACTGTGAACATGGCATTATGCAGATTGACGATAAAGAGTGTGTCAGGGGTATGATGTCGCCAGACAGACAGCCTGGCAACTGGAAGCTTAAATAATAGTGACATGATTAGAGACAGGTGCGTGAGTCGTGAGGGCAGGTGAAAACTAATGGGTTACTATGCTGACAAACAAGAGTGCACAATGAGTCCAAACGTGGAACAGGTGAAACTAATGGGTAACCATGGAAACAAGACAAGGGAGTGAAAAGCCAGAAACTAAAGAGTCCAATAACTAAACAAAACAAAACATGACTAAAACAAAACATGATTACACAGACATGACAATTTACAGTCGAAAGCAGGCCTGGGCAATTATTTTGATTTGGGGGCCAAATTTAGAGAAAAAAATGTGTCTTGGGGCCGGTATATCTATCTATCTATATATATGTATATATATATATATATATATATATATATATATATATATATATATATATATATATATATATATATATGTATATATATATATATATATATATATATATATATATATATATATACATATATATATATATATATATATATATATATATATATATATATATATATATATATATATATATATATATATATATATATACACGTTAGGTCAGGAAAAAACACAGAGGCTATATCATCCCTACAAGCCTGTTTTGCAGGTTTTCCTGCTCGTCAGGGGATTTTATAAAATATAAAATAAAAAGGGAAACCTGCGAAACAGGCTTGTAGGGATGATACAGCCTCTGTGTTTTTTCCTGACCTAACGTATATTCCGCTCTTCCCCGGTATTGAGCACTGTATAACGGATAAACCACAGAAACCTTGACAATATATATCTATATATATATACATATATATAGATATATATTGTTCATTTTTTTAATGTTTGTATTTTTTAGAAATGGCTGTGATGATAATGTCAATGAGGGATTTCTAATCACTGTTATGTTGGAATTCTTATTAATATTGATACTGTTGTTTTGTTTTGTTTGACTACTTTTGGATTGTTTTGTGTCATGTTTGTGTGTCCTCTTCATTGCTCTGTTGATTGCTATTCTGAATGTTGCTGGGCAGGGTTTGGTTTTGGAATTGGAATCGTATTATTATGGTATTATTGTGTATTCTTTTGTTGGATTGATATATATGTATATATATATATATATATATATATATATATATATATATATATATATATGTAAGCTGTAAAAATACACTGTACAGTATGTGTGCTGGGGTCTTATTTTTAAGAACACTAATACAAAGCCTCACAAGCTATACCATCCCAGGTGGTATAGCTCGGTTGGTAGAGTGGCCGTGCCAGCAACTTGAGGGTTCCAGGTTCGATCCCAGCTTCTGCCATCATAGTCAGTGCCGTTGTGTCCTTGGGCAAGACACTTTACCCACCTGCTCCCAGAGCTTAGTTTACTGATATATTGTGTCCACTAGGTGTCGCCAAAAAAACAATTACCACTCCGCTTCAACGTAAAGACAGCGTAAGTCTATTTCCGACGGGTGATAATAAATGAGTCAGTGTTTTTATACTTACTATAGGTCTCTGTTGGAGTCATTTCACTTTTTTAACGTTTCACACGACAAATTAATACATGTATGTTGGATTCCTGCTATCGTATTGATTGAATATAAATATTCAAGGCTCGAATATCGGTATTGTGAAGACGCTGTACTGGAACTATATAACATTAAATTGTGTAATATCATGCACCATTATTATTATAACCCTAAACCAGTGGTTCTTAACCTTGTTGGAGGTACCGAAACCCACCAGTTTCATATGCACATTCATCGAACCCGAACCATAATCATACAATTATGTTATTATATTAAAGAAATACTAATAAAGATATATTTTACAAACAGAAAGTTACAGGAATGTACTCATAATCCAATGTTTACATCTCATTGTGCAACATGTGAATGTTTTGGTGGGAACTAAATGCGATATCTGAAAGGGGTACACATTATTTCCAAAGCAGGACCCCCACTCAAACCTATAATACTAGTACACAACTCATGAAAAACAATATGTTGCCGAACCCCTGAGGCCGACTCACCGAACCCAGAGGGTTCGATCGAACCCAGGTTAAGAACCACTGCCCTAAACCAAGCACACATTTTTTTATTTATTTTTTTCTACCTGATGATACATTTTGTCTTGCGGTCAAACAGAAAGTGGACATACAAGCTTTTTGCAGCAGAGAAAATACAAGTCACCTTTTCGGCGACTATTTCGTGGCAGCATTTAATGAAGGTGCCACTGCATGTTTGTGGAGGGTCGCAGCAGGATGGAAACAACATTAAACAGGAAAAAGTTTGCTGGTCTTAGTCAGACATTTAATGAGGAGAATCTAACAAGGTTTTTCTATGACCTCCAACTTGTGTGTGGAATTTCTCACTTACGTCTGATTTCCTCTTTTCTGACTCCTCGGACATGGCAGCTCCGGATGGAAATGAGCTGTCATCCGAAGCCAACTTTAACATTGTGTTAGTTTATGTTAGATTAAATATTGGAGCAACTAACACTTTTTCAACGGGACATTTCTCGTCAGCAAGAAAAATGTGTTAGCTTCTTTTATATTTGATGTATTTTTTTTCCAAACCTTTGGACAAGGCAGTTTTAAACGATTAAAACAATCATTCGAAGCAGAAGCCAGTAGTCCAAATGTAACATCAAGGACAACATTAGTTGGAATAAATGTGAGCCATGTTCAAAGGTATTCAGTGCAACATGTTTGCATTCAAATTAAATTGATGTTGTTCCCAGATTTGGCTAATTTATGTGTGATTTCATCTTTTCTAACCTCACTGAAGAAGCAGTTTTGGATGTAAACAAGCTTTGTTTACAATACATTTGTATTGCAGTTTGCAATGGTGAACAAATTTGGTTGTCCACTTGCTGATAAATAAATAAGAACACCTGGTTGGCGCCTTGTGTGAAACATTTTTTTTTAAATACAATTTGACTCAGACGTGAATTCAATAAGAATGAGATTATTTTGGGAGTAATACGAATACATGCAGAAAAAAAGAGTTACATTTTTTTTTTTGAGCACAAAATAAAACATTTTTTTTACATCAAATAAAAACACATGCGAAACTAATTATTCAATCATTTCCTTTTTTGTGAAAAATAACAAAATTAATAAAATCAAATAATAAATGCAAAACATATTTTTCAATATTTTCTTTTTAGTGCAAAATAAGAAAAATAACACAATGTAATAATATATGCAAAACACAATGTTCAGTAACTTCATTTCTTGTGGAAAATAACTAAATTAACAGAATCAAATAATACATGCAAAATACTTGTAATTTTTGGTGCAAATAACACAAAAAAAAACAGAATCAAATAATACATGGGAAACAAGTTGTTCAATTCTTACCTTTTTTGTGGAAAGAAAAATGAACAGCATCAAATAAAAAGCATACGCGAAAGAAATTGTTCAATGATTTATTTTTTTAAGTGCAAAATAATGAAATTAACAGAATCAAATACAAACAATTTTTTTTGGAAAACATAACAAATTAAGAGAATCAAATAATACATCCAAAACAAATTCTTCAATAATTTATTTTTTAGTACAAAATAGCAAAATTCACCGAATGTAATAATACATGCGAAATAAATTGTTCAGTAATTTCAGTTTTTGTGGAAAATAAAATGAACAGAATCAAATGAATAGCACATGCGAAACAAATTGTTCAATTCTTTTTTTAAGTGCAAAATAACGAAATTAACAGAATTTAAAAAAATAAAACACATGTAAAACAAATTGTTCAATATTTTTGGTAAAAAATACCATCATTAATACGATAAAATGATAAATGCAAAACACTTTGTTCAATAATTTATTTTTTCATGCAAAATAACAAAAATAACAGAATCAAATAATACATGGAGAATACATTGTTCAATTATAAACTTTTTGTGGAAAATAAAATGAACAGAATCAAATGAAAAGCACACACAAAACAAATTGTTCAATAATTTATTTTTTAGTGCAAAATAGCAAAATTAACTTCATCTAATAATACATGCAAAAGAAATTTTTCAGAAATTTCAGTTTTTGTGGAAAATAAAATGGACAGAATCAACTAAATAGCACACGCAAAACTAATAGTTCAATATTTGTATTTTAGTGCAAAATAACAAAATTAACAAAATAAAAAAAACGCATGTGAAACGAATTGTTCAATATTTTTTTGTAAAAAGAAAATTAATACAATCAAATAATACATACGAAACAAATTGTTCAGTAACGTAATTTTTTTGTGGAAAATAACCAAATTAACAGAATCAAATAAACAACACATGCAAAATAAATTTTTCAGTAATACATTTTTTAAGTTGTTTGTTTAATTTTTTCAATAATTATTTTTTTTAAGTGCAAAATAGCAAAATTAACTTGATCTAATAATACATGCGAAACAAATTGTTCAGAAATTTAAGTTTTTGTGGAAAATAAAATGGACAGAATCAAATAAAAACACATGTGAAACAATTTTTTTAAGCTTTTGGTGAAAAATAACAAAATTAAGAGAATCAAATAAAAAAAACTAAGGCAAAGCACATTGTTCAATAATTGTTTTGTTTCAAGAGCAAAAAAACAAAATTAACACAATCAAGTAAATAACACACCTGAAACAAATTGTCCAATAATTATTTTTTATGCAAAACAACACAATTAAAAAAATAACCTATACGAAAACAATTACCGGTATTTAACAATTTATTTTGTCCAAATTTAAACAATTACAGAATCAAATAAATAACACACTCAAAACAAATTGTTCAGTATTTTTATTCATTGCAAGATGACATAATTGACAGAATGAAATAACCTATGTAAAACTTTTTTTTAAATGCTTAGTTTTTTCAGTGCAAAATAACAAAATCAACAGACTCAAATAACACACGTGAAAAAAATTGTTAATTTAAAGAATCACATAAAAAACGAAATAAATGCAAATTTTCTAAAATCTCTTTTTTAATGCAAAATAACAAAAATAACAGAATCATCTAATACATGCGAAACAAATTGTTCAGTAAATTCATTTTTTGTGTAAATAACCAAATTAACAAAATCAAATAAACAACACATGCAAAATAAATTGTTCAGTAATTGTTTTTTTAACTGCAAAATAAGGAAATTAGAAGAATCAAATAAAAACACATGCGAAACAAATTGTTCAAGTTTTTAGGTGAAAAATAACTTAATTTAAGAGAATCAAATAAAAAAAGGCAAAACTAATTATTTAAATAATTCATTTTTTTTCAAGAGCAAAAAACAGTAAATAACACACTTGTCCAATAGTATTTTTTTTGTGCAAAACACAAGTTAAAAAATAACTTATGCGAAAACAATTATTAAACAATTTATTTTGTCCAAATTTAAACACTTACAAAATCAAATAAATAACACACTCGAAACAAATTGTTCAGTATTTTTATTCATTGCAAGATGACAAAATTGACAGAATCAAATAACCTATGTAAAACTTTTTTTTTTAAATCATTGTTTTTTTTGTGTGCAAAATAACAAAATTAACAGGCTCAAATAATACATGCGAAACAAATTGTTCAGTAACTTAATTTTTTGTGGAAATAACCAAAATCCAATAAAACACATGCAAAATAAATTGTTCAGTAATTAATTTTTTAAGTGCAAAATAAGGAAATTAGCAGAATCAAATAAAAACACATGTTGAAACAAATTGTTCAAGTTTTTAGGTGAAAAATAACAAATTTAAGAGAATCAAAATTTAGAAAAAAGGCTAAACAAATTGTTTAAATAATTTATTTTTTTCAAGAGCAAAAAACAGTAAATAACACATTGTCCATTACAATTTTTTTGTGCAAAACAACACAATTAAAAAAAACAAAAACAATTATTTAACAATTTTTTGGTCCAAATTAAAAATATTACAGAATCAAATAAATAAGTTCAGTACTTTTTTTTATTGCAAGATGACATCATTGACAGAATCAAATACATATCATATGTAAAACATTTGTTTTGTATAATTAGTTTTTTTTAGTGCAAAATAACAAAATTAACAGGATCAAACAACACATTTGAAACAAATTGTTCATTAAAAGAATCACACAAAAAATTATATAAATACAAATTTAAAAAAATCTATTTTTTTAGTGCAAAAAAACAAAATTAACAGAATCAAATTACTGTCTTTAATAACACAATAAATGTAATGAAATTATCTGGATTATTTCAAGTCTTTCCGGTTGTTTCTACAGTAATAATTGGAATTAGAATGCATTAAAGTGTAAAGCCCTCTTTGACCACATGGTTATTCACTATCAAGCATATGGTACAACATGGCAGCAACAGAATCAATGTTGTAATGGTGGTAAGCAACACACTGCATGAATATCCCTGGTTGAGTTCATTGTAAACAAAAGTAAATTGTCAACATTTTAAAGTGTACACAAAGCTGCTGGATGCTGACCGGTTGATATAAAAAATAAAAAAAATAAATAAAAATCAGGAGGTTGCCTACAGCCGCATTGAAATGTGTATTCATGTTTTGTCATATAAAGTGAAAATAAGCTTTCTGCAAATGCGTCCATGTTGTGTATGCACGTACTTGGTGTTTGACACTCTACACTTCTGTGCCGTCATTGTGGAGTAAGTAGCCCGCTAGGGGGGGGGAAGACGAGGGAGATTAAGCATGTTTCCTGTGGCTTTGATGTTAAATCCTCAAGAGGCGCGTTGTTAGAACAGTCGCTTTCTCCCTTCATCTGCCGTGTTTCAATCCCGGGTGTAACGTCACCTCCGTACTCGCTGAGCTCCAACATTTGACCTCAATTTTTTGAGGAGGAAAACTCGTGTGTGGAAGCATTGAAATAGACACGTCTCTACATGTTGCTGTTGTCACATCAGGTGTGTATATATATATATATATATATATATATATATATATATATACACATACAGTACAGACCAAAAGTTTGGACACACCTCATTTCAATGCGTTTTCTTTATTTTCATGACTATTTACAATATAGATTGTGACTGAAGGCATCAAAACTATGACACCTGTGAAGTGAAAACCATTTCAGGTGACTACCTTTTGAAGCTCATCGAGAGAATGCCAAGAGTGTGCAAAGCAGTAATCAGAGCAAAGGGTGGCTATTTTTGAAGAAACTGGAATATAATACATGTTTTCAGCTATTTCACCTTTTTTTGTTAAGTACATAACTCCACATGTGTTCATTCATAGTTTTGGATGCCTTCAGTGACAATCTACAATGTAAATTGTCATGAAAATAAAGAAAACGCATTGAATATTGAATGAGGAGAAGGTGTGTCCAAACTTTCAGCCTGTATTGTATATATATATATATATATATATATATATATATATATATATATATATATATATATATATATATATATATATATATATACAGTACAGGTGTTTATATATATATATATATGTATGTATATATATATATATATGTATATACATATATATATATATATATATATATATATATATATATATATATATATATATATACTGTATATATAGTCAAGATTGCTGTGGTGTATCGGTTATACAGTGCTCAAGAGCGGAATATACGTTATGTCAGGAAAAAACACAGAGGCTTTGTCATCCCTACAAGCCTGTTTCGCAGGTTTCCCTGCTCTTCAGGGGATTTTCCCTGCTCTTCAGGGGACTTTAAAATATTTTTAATTTTAAAATCCCCTGAAGATTTCCCTGTTCTTTAGGGGATTTTATAAAATCCCCTAAAGAGCAGGGAAACCTATTTTATAAAATCCCCTAACGAGCAGGGAAACCTTCAGGGGATTTTAAAATTAAAAAAAGATTTTAAAGTCCCCTGAAGAGCAGGGAAACCTGCGAAACAGGCTTGGTTTCCCTTTTATAAAAATCCCCTGAAGAGCAGGGAATGAAAATCTCCTATAAATGAAAATCATGATTTGTTTTTTTTCATTTTTTTTCCCAGCAGCACTACATTGCATTACAGACAGGGGGAACTTAAATATAACTGTCGCACCCCCAATCACAATTCTTATTTATTCTGATTCTAAATTTATTTAATATTGACAAAAATCAATGACAAAAAAAAAGTATTGTAAATTAACTCTAAAGGCCTTAGTGGCCACATGCGTAGACAGCACCTTTTAGCTCTTATTTCCAAAATTGTGTACACTACTGAATTGGGGTCTTATGGC
>NC_084579.2:10918032-10930532 GCF_033978685.3 Nerophis lumbriciformis | reverse complement strand
GAGCCCTGGGTGGCGTCTGTGCCTTCAAGGCCCCCGACCGCCGCCGCCCCTCTCAGCAGGGGTCCGGTAGAAATCTCTCCAGGGGCTTCAATCTGCTACCGGGAGTGCGATTAAAGCTGCTCTTTTGTTTTTTGCGCACCAACACCATATTGGATGTCTGCTAATTGCTCCCTTATACATGAAGGATCAATAAGTGCTCCTCCTGGTGGAAAATAACGACTGCTCGCCTTCTTGATCGCAATCTTTGACGCTAAAAGCCGATCTCACACTAACTCTAGTGGGGTTTCAGCTCAAGAAAAACTCAATGTTCCTCACCCAAGTCATTGCACTTGTTTATGGAATGCTCATCTGATATTGGTCCAGCAATAAAACAGGTATCTGATTACAAAACCCAAAACCGGTGAAGTTGTCACTGTCAAGACTTGGACTATGGCGTGGTTTGTTCTCCCGTGGAGCAAATGAACATTTGGACCAGACATGGCGTGAAGGTGAAGACATTATTTATTTTACACTAACAAAGGAACAAAAAGCGCGCTCAAGGCGGAAGTACAAATTTGACTAACGAAACAAAAAGACTTGCACGTGGGCAGAAAACTATGGACATGAACAAAAAGTCGCTAACTGTGGCATGAATAGAAAAAACGTACTTGACATGGCATGAAGTGCGCAGAGGCAAACAGAGTGAGAAGCAGAAAGTCAGGGGTGTGATGTCGCCAGGGAGACTTCCTGGCAACAATGGCTTTAAATAATAGTGACATGATTAAAGACAGGTGTGTGAGTCGTGAGGGCAGGTGAAAACTAATGGGTTGCTATGGTGACAAACAAGAGTGCACAATGAGTCCAAACGTGGAACAGGTGAAACTAATGGGTAACCATGGAAACAAGACGAGGGAGTGAAAAGCCAGAAACTAAAGAGTCCAATAACTAAACAAAACAAAACAAAACATGATTACACAAACATGACAGTCACGTTGTGTAAATGGTAAATAAAAACAGAATACAATGATTTGAAGATCCTTTTCAACTTATATTCAATTGAATAGACTGCAAAGACAAGATATTTAATGTTCCAACTGAGAAACTTCCATTTTTTTTTGTGCAAATAATCATTAACTTAGAATTTAATGGCAGCAAAAAAGTGACATTATGTTCTTGTCCTTCTCTCCTCCCCTGCTCTCGGCCGCTTACTGTTAAAGACAACAGATGATCAGATTAACACATACCACCTGTGACATCGAATCTCCTGTCAGCTGTGTCTCGCCGTCAACACATGTCCCGCCCCCATCCGATGGCGCTCGTCCTCAGCACCATAGACAGAGGCGGTGATCTGTGCTCCTGCAGGTGCGCTGGCCACACCTCCCCCCACACAAACCCATCCATCCATCCATTTTCTACCGCTTATTCCCTTCGGGGTCGCGGGGGGCGCTGGAGCCTATCTCAGCTACAATCGGGCGGAAGGCGGGGTACACCCTGGACAAGTCGCCACCTCATCGCAGGGCCAACACAGATAGACAGACAACATTCACACTCACATTCACACACGAGGGCCAATTTTGAGTGTTGCCAATCAACCTATCCCCAGGTGCATGTTTTTGGAGGTGGGAGGAAGCCGGAGTACCCGGAGGGAACCCACGCAGTCACGGGGAGAACATGCAAACTCCACACAGAAAGATCCCGAGCCTGGGATTGAACCCCAGACTACTCAGCACCTTTGTATTGTGAGGCAGACGCACTAACCCCTCTTCCACCGTGCTGCCCCCCTCACAAACCATTTTTGATTTTTTTTTTTTAAATCGATTAAGAGTCGCGATTAATTAAAAAATCTATTTTATTTTTACACCCCTACTAACTAAAGTTCATTTGTCCTTTTTAAAATAAATATTGTATACTTTTTTGCAACAAAGGGTGTAAATAAGACTTGGACTAGACCAGGGGCGTCACTAGCTTTTAAGGACAGGGGGGGCTTAGCCCCCAGGACATGCACAGGATGCGAGCGAACGTACACAAGCACACAACTTCACAAACGGCTAACAAAGACTTAGAAATTATTCATTGTTATTATCATTGGCGTTGTTAGGCCTATTTTAGGGGGGCTTAAGCCCCCCTAAAATATTCTTAAGCCCCCCTAAATAATTTGGTGTTATATATATATTTTTTTTTTTTTACAAATACATGCCGACATATTCATTATAAAGTGTCCCGAATATGAGTTTAAATAAATAATCATATAACCTGTTATTATTCACTCAGTTCCCCCCACTTCGTAGCGTAAGGTAGAGAGCCCCTTTAGTGCGTAGGTATCCAATCCATTCCACTTGTTCATATAGAAAATGCTCACATCACTCAAATTCCAGTCCGCATATTCTCTGCGACCTTGCTTGCGGTCCTGCAGATGTACGAAGCACATTATCTTCCTTTACAATGAGTGAAGCTGTACGAAACCTTGTGTGTGCAATTGTAAATAATTTAGTTTTTAAGTTTTGTGTTTCTTGTAGAATCTATATAAAGTAATATACATTAGCCTATTGTTAAAATAATGACAAAAACATAATTAAATATATTTGTTTTATTGTATTGTTACATTAATAGCTGTTGTATTATTATAGGATGGTTTGTTAAACATTTCATAGGATTTTCAGAGGTAGGAAAAACCAAGACATTTAATATAAAACGTAAAATGAATAAATACATGAAAAGAAAAAGAAAAAAAATGGTCAAAAGCCATCGTTTCGGGGAGCATTTCATTTCGTCCCGTGCATTTTTAAAGAACAATAATAATAACCAGGGGCGTCACTAGTTTTTAAGGACAGGGGGGGCTTAGCCCCCAGGAGATGCACAGGATGCGAGCGAACGTACACAAGCACACAACTTCACAAACGGCTAACAAAGACTTAGAAATGATTCATTGTTATTATTATTATTCTTTAAAAATGCACGGGACGAAATGAAATGCTCCCCGAAACGATGGCTTTTTTTTTCTTTTTCTTTTCATGTATTTATTCATTTTACATTTTATATTAAATGTCTTGGTTTTTTCTACCTCTGAAAATCCTATGAAATGTTTAACAAACCATCCTATAATAATACAACAGCTATTAATGTAACAATACAATAAAACAAATATATTTAATTATGTTTTTGTCATTATTTTAACAATAGGCTAATGTATATTACTTTATATAGATTCTACAAGAAACACAAAACTTAAAAACTAAATTATTTACAATTGCACACACAAGGTTTCGTACAGCTTCACTCATTGTAAAGGAAGATAATGTGCTTCGTACAACTGCAGGACCGCAAGCAAGGTCGCAGAGAATATGCGGACTGGAATTTGAGTGATGTGGGCATTTTCTATATGAACAAGTGGAATGGATTGGATACCGATGCACTAAAGGGGCTCTCTACCTTACGCTACGAAGTGAGGGGAAACTGAGTGAATAATAACAGGTTATATGATTATTTATTTAAACTCATATTCGGGCCACTTTATAATGAATATGAATATGTCGGCATGTATTTGTAAATAAAAAAAAAAAATATATATAACACCAAATTATTTAGGGGGGCTTAAGAATATTTTAGGGGGGCTTGAGCCCCCCTAAAATAGGCCTAACAACGCCAATGGACTAGACTTAGACTTCCTTTTTATTGTCATTCAAATTTGAACTTTACAGCATAGATAAGAACGAAATTTCGTTACATAAACTCATGGTAGTGCAGGATAAAAAAGCAATAAGGTGCATATATAAATAAATAAATATATATAAATAATATATAAATATATATATATATATATAAATATATATAAATAAATAAATAGATTACTGTACAGATAATTAAATTGCACTTTTTCACATGCGTCCACGTTTATGGATGTATGTTATATTGTCTTTTTTATTCCAGCGAGTTAATCCATTTTGGAGGGAGTTGAGGGGCTAATTTAATTATGATGCGTTCAAGAGTCTTACGGCCTGAGGGAAGAAGCTGTTACAGAACCTGGTGTCATGACTTGGTCCTGGGGTTTAGTTTTTCTAGAAGGCAACGGAAAGTTGGCTCGGGCGAGACGGCAATGAGAGTACATAATTTATTTTTTACACTAATAGAGGACAAACGAAAAGCGCGCACAGTGGCGGAGAAACAACTTGGCTATGAAAAGAAATACTTGCACAAAGGCAAAAACTATGAACAACAAAAAACACTAACTGTGGCAATAATAAACAAAACTTACTTGGCATGGACAAAAAGAAGCAGCGTGAACGATGGACATGAAAAAAGAGTCAGAAATGTGCAGAGCATAAATGTGGGGATGTCACCAGAAAGACAAACTGAAAACAATGAACTTAAATACTACAGACATGATTAACGAAAACAGGTGCGTGACTCAAAACGTGAAACAGGTGCGTGACGTGACAGGTGAAAACTAATGGGTTGCTATGGTGACAAACAAGAGTGCACAATGAGTCCAAACGTGGAACAGGTGAAACTAATGGGGTAATCATGGAAACAAGACAAGGGAGTGAAAAGCCAGAAACTAAAGAGTCCAATAACTAAACAAAACATGACTAAAACAAAACATGATTACACAGACATGACACCTGGAGGTTCTGCTTTCTAGAGTCCAGCAGTGAAAACAGTCTAAGCCACTTCCCCTGCGTTCCACGTGGCTCCTGTGTGGTTACAGACGAGGGGGGGGGGTGAGTGACATGTGACCTCCGACCCACGCTGAGTAATGGCACCAGATTGCAGTTTGACACGGCGACCCCACCCCTCGTCGGCGGCCGCTCGCATCGCCGGTAACCCCACAGGATGCCGGCCGGGAAACGTCTTCGCCGCTTATCGGGATTTCTTTGACGAGCTCGGGTTTCGGGTTGCAGGGCAACACGATCCGCTCGCCCTCTTCCCCGACGGTTTCGCGTTTTCCCGCGGCAACCTTTTCTTTGATGAGCCATCCTGTCAGCCTGGAGGACTTGTCCCGAGCAGGAATGTAAAAAGCAGTCTAACAGATTCCACAGCCGTCATTACAGCGTGTTTACAGTAGCTTTTAGGGATGGTGCAGCCCCCTCCCCCCTTACTTCCCTCGGGTCTTCATAAATCAGTTTCCTGTCATCCCAAACACAAGCCAGGCTGTGTCTTGTCACACACCTGGACAAAGACACACAGGTGACGTGAGAGCGTTTAACGTTGCCGTTTAGCTCGGAGCTGTTTGGACTTTTGCCCAAAGTAAATCCAACTAAGAAGGGAATCGAACCTCGTGTGAAATCACATTCATGCCCCTGCTCTAATAGACCCCCAACTCATTGCCCCTGTGTCCACTGAAATAGACGCCACACCTCCAAGTGGCTGTAAGTTCCTTATACTCGCACGTCTAGTAACCAACGTAGACGTGGCATCTGTAAAGCTGACTATTGACGTCGGCGTGTAAAGAGAAATGGCTGCTGAAATAGAGCAAAAGAAAATCAATTAAAGCTGCAAGCAGCGATGAACAGGACCGACTTTTGCTGGTATTTCCTGCCTTTACCCATTCAACATATCTTTACCTGCACATTACATACCTTCCCTGCATCCTGGGGACACACTGGTGCTTCTTTCTTTCACCCATACAACATTTCGATGTAATCATGTAATTTAACCTTCTCTGCATAGTAAGGTCACGCTGGTACTTCCTGCCTGTACCCATTCAACCTATTTTCACCCGCACATTACCTACCTTCTCTGCATATTGGGGTCACACTTGTGCTTTCTGCCTTTACCCAGTAAACATATCTTTACTCGCACAGTACCTACCTTCTCTGCATTGTGTGGTCACGCTGGTGCTTCCTGCTTTTAAGCGGCCATCTTGAGACGGCAGCAGCGCAGCGGCAGCAGCGCAGCAGCATCAGCGCAGCGGTTCTTCGAAGGCTCATAAAATCAAAACCGGAGCAGTTATGAAAACTCTTTCATCAACTTTTATTCAGAAGGGTTCAATCTCTCTCCTGTGCTAGTTTGAAGCCGACACGACAAATGCGCTCAGAGGAGATAATGTTTGAAAAAAAGGTGACTGTTTTGACCTCACTTTTGTTTTGAAGGGGGAATTGCAAACTTCCTGTTGATTTTTGCTGGGGGTTGTCAATGAATGAAATGTAGGTCTAAGTGACACCGACATAGAGGTTTTTGATTCATGTCTCTACGACATTCTTACCGGAAGTTACAAGCAGTTTTGTCTGTGTTTTCTTCCTAGGAGCAGTTTTGTCTGTGTTTTATTCCTAGGAGGCACTAGAGCACAATTTTGAGTTTTGGGGTTTGGTTTTTTTTATTAGATCGCAATTTCCGCCAGTCCTGATGTGTGTGTCAAAAATGGTGAGTTTTGAAGCATGTTAAGGGGGTCAAATTAAAGCTCAAAGAGGTGGCGGTATAATAATAAAACCTTACAAATTCAATAGGGTCCTCTGTCCCAAAGGGACATTGCGGTCCCTAATTAACACTGAATATTATTATTATATGTAGTAGTAATAGTACTAATAATCAATACTACTATAAATAAATAATCATAGTAGTCTATAAAGTTAAAGTACCAATGATTGTCACACTCACACGAGGTGTGGCGAAATTTGTCCTCTGCATTTGACCCATCCCCTTGTTTACCCCCTGGGAGGTGAGGGGAGCAGTGAGCAGCAGCGGTGGCCGCGCCCGGGAATCATTTTTGGTGATTTAACCCCCCAATTCTAACCCTTGATGTTGAGTGCCAAGCAGGGAGGTAATGGGTCCCGTTTTTATAGTCTTTGGTATGACTCGACCGGGGTTTGAACTCACAACCTACCGATCTCAGGGCGGACACTCTAACCATGAGGCCACTGTAAATATAAATATATAAATAAATTAAGTATAAATATAGACATTTATTTCAGACATAGGGGATCCATAGCACAGTAAAAACGACCATAATGAAAATAAAAGCAATACAAATAGAGGCAAATAGTAAAAAAATAATAATATAACTAAATACAAAACCCAAAACCGGTGAAGTTGGCACGTTGTGTAAATGGTCAATAAAAACATAAATAAAATGATTTGCTAATCCTTTTCAACTTATATTCAATTGAATAGATTGCAAAGACAAGATATTTCACGTTTGAACTGGAAAACTTTGTTATTTTTTGCAAATATTATCTCACTTGGAATTTGATGCCTGCAACATGTTTAAAAAAAGCTGGCACAAGTGGCAAAAAAGACTGAGAAACGTGGAGGAATGCTCATCAAACACTTATTTGGAACATCCCACAGGTGAGCGGGCTAATTGGGAACAGGTGGGTGCCATGATTGGGTATAAAAGCAGCTTCCATGAAATGTTCAGTCATTCACAAACAAGGATGGGGGCGAGGGTCACCACTTTGTCAACAAATGAAGTGAGCAAATTGTCGAACAGTTTAAGAACAACATTTCTCAACCAGCTATTGCAAGGATTTTAGGGATTTCACCATCTACGGTCCGTAATATCGTCAAAAGGTTCGGAGAATCTGGAGAATTCACTGCACGAAAGCGATGATATTACGGACCTTCAGCGACATCAGTGTGTAAAGGATATCACCACATTGGTTCAGGAACACTTCAAAAAACCACTGTCAGTAACTACAGTTGGTCGCTACATCTGTACATGCAAGTTAAAGCTCTACTATGCAAAAACCAGAGCCATTTATCAACAACACCCAGAAACACGGCCGGCTTTGCTGGACCCGAGCTCATCAAAGATGGACTGGTGCAAAGTGGAAAAGTGTTCTGTGATCTGACGAGTCCACATTTCAAATTGTTTGTGGAAACTGTGGACGTCGTGTACTTCGGAACAAAGAGGAAAAGAACCATCTAAATGTTTATAGGTGCAAAGTTGAAAAGCCAGCATCTGTGATGGTATGGGGGTGTATTAGTGCCCAAGACATGGGTAACTTACACATCTGTAAAGGCACCATTAATGCTGAAAGGTACATACAGGTTTTGGAGCAACACATGTTGCCATCCAAGCAACGTTATCATGGACGCCCCTGCTTTTTTCAGCAGGACAATGCCAAGCAATGTGTTACAACAGCGTGGCTTCATAGTAAAAGAGTGCGGGTACTAGACTGGCCTGCCTGTAGTCCAGACCTGTCTCCCATTGAAAGTGTGTGGCGCATTATGAAGCCTAAAATACCACAACGGAGACCCCGGACTGTTGAACAACTTAAGCTGTACATCAAGCAAGAATGGGAAAGAATTCCCCCTGAAAAGCTTTAAAAATGTGTCTCCTCAGTTCCCAAACGTTTACTGAGTGTTGTTAAAAGGAAAGGCCATGTAACACAGTGGTAAAAATGACCCTGTGACAACTTTTTTTGCAACGTGTTATTGATTATTTGCAAAAAAAATAAATAAGTTTTTCAGTTTGAACATTAAATATCTTGTCTTTGCAGTCTATTCAATTGAATATAAGTTGAAAAGGATTTGCAAATCATTGTATTCTGTTTTTTTTTTTTTTTTTAACTATTTACACAACCTGACAACTTCACTGGTTTTGGGTTTTGTATATGTGCCCATAACTTTTTGAGTCATGTTGCTAACTAACTAACTTACTGATTGACATATATTCAATAATAAGAGAATAAGCTCCTTACCCACAACCTTACCAGGATACTGTGTTTAAAAAAAAGTGTTAAAACGAGTATATATTCGTTGTTAAAAATGGAAGAGAAAAGTGAAGTGAATTATATTTATATAGCGCTTTTCTCTAGTGACTCAAAGCGCTTTACATAGTGAAACCCAATATCTGAGTTACATTTAAACCAGTGTGGGTGGCACTGGGAGCAGGTGGGTAAAGTGTCTTGCCCAAGGACACAACGGCAGTGACTAGGATGGCAGAAGCGGGGGAATCGAACCTGGAACCCCCCAAGTTGCTGGCACGGCCACTCTACCAACCGAGCTATGCCGCCGAAATGCTTGAATAACATCGTGAAGTGCGTTGATTATATAAGAATATACAAACGGTGATATTTAAAGTGCTGTAATTGTTTGTTGACAGCTTTATGTGGAGGGTGGAAAAAAGGTAATGCGTGGAAGATAAACTTTAAGTAGGAAGTCTGCTCTTTTCCCAGCGACACCCAAACAATGCTCAACGGCCATCTGGCCTGCTTGTCTCTCTCGCACTTTGCCAAGACGCCACTTGCTCAGCTGTGCGCAACTTCGCCCAGAAGCATGCTTAATGCTTGTGCAAACTGCATAGAAATCTCCATATTCACACAGAATATGGACAAAGGGGTTGGGCCACTCCTCTTAAATCTTTATATATATATATGTATATATATATATATATATTTTTTTTTTTTTTTTTTTTTTTTTTTTTTTTTTTGCCGATATCCGATATTCCGATATCGTCCAACTCTTAATTACCGATTCCGATATCAACAGATACCGATATATACAGTCGTGGAATTAACTCACTATTATGCCTAATTTTGTTGTGATGCCCCGCTGGATGCATTAAACAATGTAACTTTACCATGAATTGATTAACTCAGACCCCGACTTAAACAAGTCGAAAAACTTATTGGGGTGTTACCATTTAGTGGTCAATTGTACGGAATATGTACTGTACTGTGCAATCTACTAATACAAGTTTCAATCAATCAATCAAAAACAAGGTTTTCCAAAATAAGAGAACAACTTCAACTCCAGTTATGGAAAAAAAAAAGTGCCAACATGGCACTGCCAAATTTATTATTGAAGTCACAAAGTGCATTTTTTTTTTTTTTAACATGCCTCAAAACAGCAGCATGAAATTTGGGACATGCTCTCGCTGAGATAATCCTGATACCCACTACAAGTATGGGAAATACTATACTTTAACTTTCACAAAGTGCATTATTTTTTTTAAACATGCCTCAAAACAACAGCTACAAAAACAATGAAGGCACACAGCTTCAGTCCAGAGTATACTAGAGCAGTGGTTCTCAAATGGGGGTACTTGAAGGTATGCTAAGGGGTACGTGAGATTTTTTTTAAATATTCTAAAAATAGCAACAATTCAAAAATCCTTTATAAATATAAATAAAAACCTATCTTTTTTTCCAAAAAGTTCAAGAAAGACTACTACAAATGAGCAATATTTTGCACTGTTCTACAATTTAATAAATCAGAAACTGATGACATAGTGATGTATTTTACTTCTTTATCTCTTTTTTTCAACCAGAAATGCTTTACTCTGATTAGGGGGTACTTGAATTAAAAAAAAAAAAGTACATCACTGAAAAAAGGTTGAGAACCACTGTACTAGTGCATACTTGCCAACCTTGAGACCTCCCAATTCGGGAGATGGGCGGGGTTTGGGGCGGGAAGAGTTAGTGCTGCAAGGGTTTCTGGGTATTTGTTCTGTTGTGTTTATGTTGTGTTACGGTGCGGCTGTTCTCCCGAAATGTGTTTGTCATTCTTGTTTGGTGTGGGTTCACAGTGTGGCGCATATTTGTAACAGTGTTAAAGTTGTTTATACGGCCACCCTCAGTGTGACCTGTATGGCTGTTGACCAAGTATGCGTGGCATTCACTTGTGTGTGTGTAAAAGTCACATATATTATGTGACTGGGCCGTTGTATGGCGGATAAGCGAACATGACGCTAAGGCAGTGCCTTTAAGGCACACCCCCAATAATGTTGTCCGGCTGGAAATCGGGAGAATGGTTTCCCCAGGAGATTTTCGGGAGGGGCACTGAAATTCGGGAGTCTCCCGGGGAAATCGGGAGGTTAAAATTGATACCGATAATTTCCGATATTACATTTTAAGGCATTTATCGGCCGATAATATCGGCAGGCCGATATTATCGGACATTTCTAATATACATATATATATGGTACTGTTATGTGCATCCGGAAAGTATTCACAGCGCTTCACTTTTTCCAAAGTTGTTATGTTAAAGCCTTAATCCAAAGTGGAATAAAAAGATTTTTGTCCCCAAGATTTTACACTCAATACCCCTTATTGACAATGTGAACAGGTTTTATGTATGAAAAGCGCTTTATAAATAAAGTTTGATTGATTGATTGATTGAATTGGTGCCTTGAGGAACGCCTCAGTTCATGTAAATCACAAGTTTGGACCCCGGAGTTCTTTGTCTGCTCGCAAAGTTAAAATGTCAATGCAAGGATCTGCCAACTTGTCCAAGTTCCTCTTTACGACAGGAGCACTCTAGTCTTTTTAGGAATTTTCTGCAACAATGTTTGTCTCCCAAGTTTTAATCTGAACTCGTGGGCCGGTATGGTGTCATTCCCGAGCCGTATTTGGCCCCCAGGCCAGCTGTTGAAAAGTAATGACTAAAGGGGACAGACGAGTGTTACATTTGAGTAAGATTGGTTGAAAAACATGGTTGCATTTGAGCAAAAACAACTAATTGACCATAAGTCTATCCATCCATCCATCCATCCATTTTCTACCGCTTGTCCCTTTTGGGGTCGCAGGGGGGCATACTTGCCAACCTTGAGACCTCCGATTTCGGGAGGTGGGGGGTAGCGGGGGGCGTGGTTGGGGGCGTGATTAAGAGGGGAGGAGTATATTTACAGCTTCATATATATATATATATATATATATATATATATATATATATATATATATATGTAAATATAAGAAATACTTGACTTTCAGTGAACTCTAGCTATATATATATATATATATATATATTATTATTATATATATATACATATATAAGAAATACTTGACTTTCAGTGAATTCTAGCTATATATATATATATTTATTTTATCCATCCATCCATCCATCCATTTTCTACCGCTTATTCCCTTCGGGGTCGCGGGGGGCGCTGGAGCCTATCTCAGCTACAATCGGGCGGAAGGCGGGGTACACCCTGGACAAGTCGCCACCTCATCGCAGGGCCTAATATTTATTTTATTATATATATATATATATATATATATATATATATATATATATATATATATATATATATATATATATATATATATATATATATATATAAATAAAATAAATACTTGAATTTCAGTGTTACTTTATTTACACATATACACGCTTATAACACTCATCTACTCATTGTTGAGTTAAGGGTTGAATTGTCCATCCTTGTTCTATTCTCTGTCACTATTTTTCTAACCATGCTGAACACCCTCTCTGATGATACATTCTGCTTCGTCTCCTTGTTGTGTGCGCAGTTGTGCACTGCACTCTCTAAAAGCCCTACATATGCATGTACAGTAGATGGCAGTATTGTCCTGTTTAAGAATGTCGCAACATTGCTGTTTACGGCAGACGAACTGCTTTGCGGTAGACGAAAACGTGACTGCTGTTGTTGTGTGTTGTTGCCGCGCTGGGAGGACGTTAATGAAACTGCCTAACAATAAACCTGGAGGGGGCGTGGCCTCCAGCTCCACCTGAATTTCGGGAGATTTTCGGGATAAAATTTGTCCCGGGAGGTTTTCGGGAGAGGCGCTGAATTTCGGGAGTCTCCCGGAAAATCCGGGATGGTTGGCAAGTATGCGGGG
>NC_084579.2:10905532-10913032 GCF_033978685.3 Nerophis lumbriciformis | reverse complement strand
TTGGATTGTTTTTTTGCACGTGTGTACATGTGTACGTCTGTGTGTGTGTGTGTGTGTGTGTGTGTGTGTGTGTGTGTGTGTGTGTGTGTGTGTCTGTCTGTCTGTGTGTGTGTGTGTGTGTGTGTGTGTGTGTGTGTGTGTGTGTAGGTGTGAAGGTGTGTACGTGTATACGAGGCGGCGGTGACTGACAACAATGAACGTCAAACAAATTCCTCGGACCGACAAGTAAATAATAAATGATAAATGGGTTGTACTTGTATAGCGCTTTTCTACCTTCAAGGTACTCAAAGCGCTTTGACACTACTTCCACATTTACCCATTCACACACACATTCACACACTGATGGCGGGAGCTGCCATGCAAGGCGCTAACCAGCACCCATCAGGAGCAAGGGTGAAGTGTCTTGCTCAGGACACAACGGACATGACGAGGTTGGTACTAGGTGGGGATTGAACCAGGGACCCTCGGGTCGCGCACGGCCATTCTTCCACTGCGCCACGCCGTCCCTAAGTAAGTTTAATTCAATATAATTATTAAGTGTGTCACACTTTAAAAATACATATGTTATGCATGGTATCAATAGTTAGCCGGTAGTATTCTTGTTGTATTTTTTGCTTTGAAAAATGTATTTTTGAGCAAATTGCAAACGTCCCCTTTAGTCTGCATGACTTTGTGTGTAAAACTCTGCTGTAAAAACAGTCTGTGTGTGTTTTTGGCTGCGATGAAGCATCAGCTCGGGGGCATTATCACCACTTTGAGCAGGATTAGTTGATTATTGTAATTAAAGTATTTTTGCTGTGGATTTGATGTAAATACGCAGGTTATGTAACGATTGCGCAACACGGAATATGTCGTGTTCGTAAAGCCACACAGGAGAACTTTCTAGAAGAACTGGCAGTGCTGACTCTCAGGTTTTTGGCTCTTTCTGCTTGCTGTTGCTACATTTCTCTCTTCATAAAGTAAACAACTGTAACTGTCAGGGATCAATGAAAGACTACTACTACTTCCCATCGACATGTCTGCTGTTCATTCATTCATCCATTCATCTACCCATTCATCATCCATCCATCACCATCATCTAGCTATCAGCCATCCTTTCAAACATTCATCACCCATTCATCCATCATTCATCCATACATCCCCTGTCCATTATCCAATCCTTCCATTTGTTCATCACCCACCATCTATCCAATATTCATCCATTCATTCATCATCACACATAATCAACTAATCGTGTATCAGCTGTCAGTCCATCACCCATCAATCAATCCTTTCATCTATCCACCCATCGTCCATCTATGCATTCATTCATCCACCCATCACCCATCATTCATCCATTCATCCACCATACATCCATCATTCATCTAGTCATCCATCATCACACAACATCAACTAATCATTTATCCATTCATCCATTTGTTCATCTATCAATCCATCACTCATTCATCATTTCAGCCACCACCCATCGTCCACCTATTCATTAATTTACCCATCCATCCATCACCCTATACTTATCTGTTCATCCATCTATCATTCATCCGCCTATCATCCATCCATCATTAATCCATCCATCCATTCATTTCACCATCAATCACCCATCATTGACCTGTCCATCCTCCATCCATTCATCCATCTAACCATCATCCATCCATCAAGCACCAATTGTCCATCTATTCATTCACCCACCCAGCTTCCATCCATCCATCCATCCAGCATCTATCCATTACCCATCCTTCCAAACATTCATCACTCATTCATCCATCATTCATCCATATATCCCCTGTCCATTATCCAATCCTTCCATTCGTTCATCACCCACCATCTATCCAACATTCATCCATTCATTCATCATCACACATAATCAACTTATCGTGTATCAGCTGCCAGTCCATCACCCATCCATCAATCCATTCATCTATCCACTCATCGACCATCCATTCATTCATTCATTCATCCATCCATCACCCATCATTCATCCATTCATCCACCATCCATCCATGTATCCCCTGTCCATTATCCAATCCTTCCATTCGTTCATCACTCACCATCTATCCAATATTCATCCATTCATTCATCATCACACATAATCAACTAATCGTGTATCAGCTGTCAGTCCATCACCCATCAATCAATCCATTCATCTATCCACCCATCGTCCATCTATGCATTCATTCATCCACCCATCACCCATCATTCATCCACCATACATCCATCATTCATCTAGTCATCCATCATCACACAACATCAACTAATCATTTATCCATTCATCCATCTGTTCATCGATCAATCCGTCACTCATTCATCATTTCAGCCACCACCCATCGTCCACCTATTCATTAACTTACCCATCCATCCATCACCCAATACTTATCTGTTCATCCATCTATCATTCATCTGCCCATCATCCATCCATCATTAATCCATCCATCTATTAATTTCACCATCAATCACCCATCATTCATCTGTCCATCCTCCATCCATTCATCCATCTAACCATCATCCACCCATCAAGCACCAATTGTCCATCTATTCATTCACCCACCCATCTTCCATCCATCCATCATCCATCCATCCATCCATCCATCCATCCATTCATCATTCATTCACCCTGTCAGCATCCATTATTCCATTCATCCATTCATCATTCATCATCCATCCATCATTAATCCATCCATCCATTCATTTCACCATCAATCACCCATCATTCATCCGTCCATCCTCCATCCATTTATCAATATATCCATCATCCATCCATCTAGTACCAATTGTCCATCTATTCATTCATCTACCCATCTTCCATCCATCCATCAATTCATCCATCCATTCATTCGTTCATTTATTCATTCATCCATCATTCATTCATTCATTCATTCATCCATCATTCATTCATTCATTCATTCATCATTCATTCATACACCCTGTCAGCATCCGTTATTCCATTCATCCATTCATCATCCATCCATCATTAATCCATCCATCCATTCATTTCACCATCAATCACCCATCATTCATCCGTCCATCCTCCAGCCATCTATCCATCATCTATCCATCAAGCACCAATTGTCCATCTATTCATTCACCCACCCATCTTCCGTCCATTCATCCATTCATTCATTCATTCATTCATTCATTCATACATACACCCTGTCAGCATCCATTATTCCATTCATACATTCTTCATTCATCATCCATTCATCATTAATCCATCCATCCATTCATTTAACCATCAATCACCCATCATTCATCCGTCCATCCTCCATCCATTCATCCATCTATCCATCATCCATCCATCTAGCACCAATTGTCCATCTATTCATTCACCCACCCATCTTCCATCCATCCATCCATTCATTCATTTATTCATTCATTCATTCATTTGTTCGTTCGTTCGTTCGTTCGTTCGTTCATTCATTCATTCATTCATTCATACACCCTGTCAGCATCCATTATTCCATTCTTTCATTCATCATTCATCTATCCATCCATCATTAATCCTTCATCCATTAAACGCGTTTTGGTTGTTCTATGGTTATCATCACTTCTACTTATTGTCTTTCCTAACATAACTGAATGCATATGTGTTAGTTTTATTCTATGTAATGTTCATAGTTATTCACACAAACCTATCAAATCAAATGAAAATTATGATGTGGAATTTATTTCTAGGGTGTTGAAGTTTGAAAAGGTGTTTTTAATGAGTGTTATCGCCATGGCGTTGCTCCTTGACACAGGAAGTGACATCATGCCAGAAAAGAACAATAGCATTTTTTGTCAAGTTAAGATTAGTATAAAAAGAAGCATAAACACACTAAGAAATCATGTTTCATTAAGATATGTATTTTATTTTGTATCATATTTATCATAATATATATTTATATATAGATTTTATTACCTAAAAATATTGCTTTTGTAGAAATATTTCATGATTTTTGTATAAGCCCCCAGTAATCCAGTGGTGTACACATTTATATGTCACAATTGCATCAGTAGTAGAAATACAAGAAAGCAGCAGTTGTGTTGAAAGACACTGGTGGTGGCACTCCATGGTGTGTGTGTGTGTGTGTGTGTGTGTGTGTGTGTGTGTGTGTGTGTGTGTGTGTGTGTGTGTGTGTGTGTGTGTGTGTGTGTGTGTGTGTGTGTGTGTGTGTGTGTGTGTTCTTGTATTTCTGCCCTTCTTGAGACATCAACAAGGAAAAGTAGCTTCCATATGAGGAGGTGTGAACAAGTGATGACATAAATCATGGTCCCAATACGTAAAAGCATTGCATTTAATAGAGAATGTCTAATTTGCACCCCTGGTGGTGACATCTATCAAAATTAAGGTGGTCCCAAAAAGGAGGGATTGACTGTGTGTCGGTTTTAAAAGTGCTCCCCCTCTGGTCAACATATGAAATAACAAGTGTGTGTAAGAAATTGAAATGCGCCCCCTTTGGCCAAAATTAATAAAATAAAAAAAATGAATATGTATATAGAGACATACTGTAATAACAAAGTAAATAATGAAGATTAAAAACCAATTACAAACAAAAAAATTCAAAAACTAAAAGCAGTCTTTTTCTCACAATGTGTCGACTTCTTTCTTATAAAATTGGGAACGATTTCTCATATTCTTTCTGTTTCTGTAATATTGCGATATTGTCTGTTATGGCTACTGAGGGAGGTGACGGCAACAGACACCAGGGGATTTTGGCTCTATAGATTTATTATATATATTTACCATATATATATAATAATCAAACAATAGAATATAAACTAAGGAAATGGAGTGTGAACTAGATCCAAAAGTGTTTGTGGTGTGTGGCTATGTGTGTTATTAGCTGAAGTATGTGTTACCAAATGTTGTCCAGAGCGAAGGAACACGGAAGTCCGTGGGGCAGGCAGATGATCCAGGGCAGGAGAGAAGAGACAAGATCTGTTTCCAAGCGGGAGGTTGAGAATCCAAAAGGGCAGTCCGGGAAGCAAGGGAACAAAAAAGGTGATGAGACGCGCAGCTCGCCAACACAGAAACAAGGACAGACGCTGAAAGGACAAGGAAGAACAATGAAACACAGAGCGAGACACGTAGGGAGAGAGAGAGAGAGAGCATAAAGCTGGGTATCGGCTTACTGTACAGGAGACTATATTCCGGCCCGGCATGGCAGGTTGCGCGGGCTTATGAAGGCAGCTCGTTCATCCCAGGCGGGTGCGCGGATTGCAGATCTCCTGCAGCCGTGTGGAGGTGCGCCCGCAGCGGAGAGGGAACGCCCGTGAGCGTGGCCCGCGGTGCTCTCACTGGAGCGCACAGATGGATGAGCGGCGGTGGCAGGAGTCTGAGCCGTAACATTGTCTCGTAACATGATAACTTTTTTTAATGCAAAATGGTGACATTTGTCATATAAAATTATGACTTTTATCACAATATTGCCAATTTTTTTGTTGTTCTTGTAAAATAGTGACATTTTTTGAGTAATATTGTGACTTTTGTCATAATTTTGCCAAGTAAAATTCAGATGACTACTATAACATTGCCGAAATTTTTTAAGTTGTCTTATAAAATTGTGACTTTTGTCGAGTAAAATTTCAACTGTTTTCATAAAATTGCCACAATTTAAAGCTTTTCTTGTAAAATTGCGACTGTTATTGAGTAAAATTCCAACTTTTATTATAATATTGCACAATTGTTCTATTTTTCTTGTAAAATTTTGACTTGCGTTGAGTAAAACGCCGACTTTTATTATAATACTGCCAAAATACTAAGTTTTTCTTGGGAAATTCCATATTGCAAATGAGGGTGGTCCCAAAAAAGAGGGATTTTTCAAATTGACTGTGTGTCGGTTTTAAAAGTACTCCCCCTCTGGCCAACATATGAAATAACAAGTGTGTAAGAAATTGAAATGCGCCCCCTTTAGCCAAAATTAATTTAAAAAAAATATATATATATATGTAGAGTATATAGAGACATACTGTAATAACGAAGTAAATAATGAAGATTAAAAAACAATTACAAACAAAAAAATATAAATAACTAAAACCATTCTTTCTCTCAAAATGTGTCGACTTTTTTTTTTATAAAATTGGGAACAATCTCTCATATTCTTTCTGTTTCTGTAGTATTGCAATATTTTCTCGTAAAATTATGACTTTATGTAAAACAATTACTTTTTCATGCAAAATGGTGACATTTGTCATATAAAACTCTGACTTTTATCACAATATTGCAAAGTAAAATAGTGACATTTTTGGAGTAAAATGATGACTTTTGTCATAATTTTGCCAAGTAAAATTCTGATTGTTATTATAATATTGCCAACATTTTAAAGTTTTCTTATAAAATTGTGACTTTTGTCGAGTAAAATTACGACTGTTTTCATAAAATTGCCACAATTTTAAGCTTTTCTTGTAAAATTGCGACTGTTATTGAGTAAAATTCCAACTTTTATTATAATATTGCACAATTGTTCTAATTTTCTTGTAAAATTTTGACTTGTGTTGAGTAAATTGCCGACTTTTATTATAATACTGCAAAAATTCCAAGTTTTTCTTGGGAAATTCCAAATTGCAAATGAGGGTGGTCCCAAAAAGGAGGGATTTTTCAAATTGACTGTGTGTCGGTTTTAAAAGTGTTCCCCCTCTGGCCAACATATGAAATAACAAGTGTGTAAGACATTGAAATGCGCCCCCTTTGGCCAAAATGAATTTAAAAAAATAAAATAAAATATGTAGAGTATATAGAGACATACTGTAATAACGAAGTAAATAATGAAGATTAAAAACCAATTACAAACAAAAAAAATATAAATAACTAAAAGCATTCTTTCTCTCAAAATGTGTCGACTTTTTTCTTATAAAATTGGGAACAATCTCTCATATTCTTTCTGTTTCTGTAATATTGCAATATTTTCTCGTAAAATTATGACTTTATGTAAAACGATTACTTTTTCATGCAAAATGGTGACATTTGTCATATAAAACTCTGACTTTTATCACAATATTGCAAAGTAAAATAGTGACATTTTTGGAGTAAAATGATGACTTTTGTCATAATTTTGCCAAGTAAAATTCTGATTGTTACTATAATATTGCCAAGATTTTAAAGTTTTCTTATAAAATTGTGACTTTTGTCGAGTAAAATTACGACTGTTTTATTAAAATTGCCACAATTTTTAGCTTTTCTTGTAAATTTGCGACTGTTATTGAGTAAAATTCCAACTTTTATCATAATATTGCACAATTGTTCTATTTTTCTTGTAAAATTTTGACTTGCGTTGAGTAAAATTACGACTTTTATTATAATACTGTCAAAATTCTAAGTTTGTCTTGGGAAATTCCAAATTGTAAATGAGGGTGGTCCCAAAAAGGAGAGATTTTTCAAATTGACTGTGTGTCGGTTTTAAAAGTGTTCCCCCTCTGGCCAACATATGAAATAACAAGTGTGTAAGAAATTGAAATGCGCCCCCTTTGGCCAAAATGTATTTAAAAAAACAAAATAAAATATGTAGAGTATATAGAGACATACTGTAA
>NC_084579.2:10868032-10900532 GCF_033978685.3 Nerophis lumbriciformis | reverse complement strand
CCAAACTTGAGGAGAGCCCTAAAATAGAATAAAAATCTATATATTTTAATGGTTTTGAAAATGAAAAATATTAAAATGGCCCAGCTTTCAGTGTGTGGCCCTTAGTGGCAAACGTTTCTAGTAATATTAGCTTGAACTGTTAACAATTTGAACCACTTTCTGCAATCAGCAAAGTGTGCTCTGGTAAGAATGAGGCAATATACGATGTCAGTAAATGGCTGTGGAGGGGGGGCGTGGCCTGCAGGCCTGCCGCGGAACGGGGTGTTGCCAGGACCGGCCTCGAAGACAGCGACAGGTGCGTAGATGGCCCAGGTGGGCCTTGTTATCTAATCACCTGTCGCCTTTATTAGCAGCAGCCGTGATGAGACGAGTAGTTGGAGTTGAAAGACTTGCACTATATTCAGCATATTGAAGGTTATTTTGAGGCAGAGTGCAGAATGTTTGGGCAGTTTAGTGGATTATGAGTCAATGCAGGCAGCGTATTTGTTACAGCAACAATTTAGTGATTGTTCACATATTTTGAATACCAATGTTAAATAAGTGTCAGGGTTCCCACTATAGTGTGTTGGTAATGTGCTGTCAAAAATCTAGTTTTGATGTTTAAAATTGCTTTTAGTGAGCCTTACTGGGAACTTTGGTTGTGTGTGTCTGTAGCTTTAACACTAATGAGCAGCAACGTGGGGACAGAGGAAAATGGATACCCCTAAAGTTGACTTCATTTGGAGCTATGATTAATTTCCTATTCCATTTTCACTCTCAGATGTTTATCTTTCCAATTACAAACACACTCTGGTGTGTGTGTGTGTGTGTGTATGCGTGTGTGTGTGTGTGTGTGTTTGTGTGTGATGGAAAGAAGGCAAGGAAGTGTTTCCAGCACACAAATTACATTGCACCTTCATTTTATAAACCTCCATTGTGTTTGTTTGTTCCTGGTCTGGTCCGTCTGTCGTGTCTCCCGGTCTAGTTGATGTATAGTCTGACAGGGAGAGATGGAACGCTGACTGCCCAGTTGCATTATGGGATGTCTGGTGCGATGCTGGCCGCGTTAGAGAAATTTATTTTCTCTCAAAAAAATTAAATTGTGTACCTTTTTCACATACACATGTATGTATGTATGTATATATACCTGTATATATATATATTATATATATATATATATATATATATATATATATATATATATATATATATATATATATATATATATATATATATATATATATATATATATATATATATATATATATATATACATATATGTCTTAATAAGGTTATCCAAAAAATAGTGCTCGATACCGTAGTAGAGCGCAATATATGTATGTGTGGGAAAAAAATCACAAGACTACTTCATGATGAAGTAGTCTTGTGATTTTTTTCCCACACATACATATATATATATATATGTGGGGCTTCACGGTGGCAGAGGGGTTAGTGCATCTGCCTCACAATACGAAGGTCCTGAGTAGTCTTGGGTTCAATCCCGGGCTCGGGATCTTTCTGTGTGGAGTTTGCATGTTCTCCCCGTGACTGCGTGGGTTCCCTCTGGGTACTCCGGCTTCCTCCCACTTCCAAAGACATGCACCTGGGGATAAGTTGATTGGCAACACTAAATTGGCCCTAGTGTGTGGATGTAAGTGTGAATGTTGTCTGTCTATCTGTGTTGGCCCTGCGATGAGGTGGCGACTTGTCCAGGGTGTACCCCGCCTTCCGCCCAATTGTAGCTGAGATAGGCTCCAGCGCCCCCCGCGACCCCAAAGGGAATAAGCGGTAGAAAATGGATGGATGGACATACATATATATATATATATATATATATATATATATATATATATATATATATATATATATATATATATATATATATATATATATATATATATATATATATATATATATATATGTATTTGTATATATATATATGTATATTCAAATAATGTATGTATGTATATATACCTGTATATATATATATATATATATATATATATATATGTATTTGTATATATATATATATATATATTCAAATAATGTATGTATGTATATATACCTGTATATATATATATATTATATATATATATATATATATATATGTATTTGTATATATATATATATATATATATATATATATTCAAATACTGAGATATATATATATATATATATATATATATATATATATATATATATATATATATATATATATATATATATATATATATATATATGTATATATATTCAAATACTGAGAAGAGACACCAGTTGAGGCACGTCACTCAGTGCCGCAACATGGATTGCGCAATGACTCGGCTAACTGCTGGCCTGCTGTGCAGTGAGACTGTATTGCTATATGAATTATATTATACATTTCCATAGTTTAGTTAGCTGAGGTATATAATGTACAGTGTATTTTGTCAACAACTGTATGTGTGTAACGTATTTCTTGTGCTGAGCAATCATAAAACGGCTGCGAAGACGCACTGTGTGAGGCTCGCGGTAATCCCGCCTCCTGGTGGTAGAGGGCGCTAGTGATCCCAGGGAGCATTTCTGTGACTACTCGGCTGCAGAAGAAGTGACAACAAGCAGCAACAGTTAGCAGTGATCGTTTATTTTTTTCCTCTTGCCTGGACTTTTAACATGGAGGATTACATATCTAAAATAAAACAGTTTTCTAAACTGGACTTTCAATCGAAGCAGGAGGTAATAATTAAAGGAAGATCTCCATCGAGACAGAGAGACTTTTAAAACTGAAGAAAGATAAGGAAGACTTCTATAAACAAGTTATCGATGCCTTTGTTCAAAAGGAGCAGCGCATGGACTTCATTTATAAGTAAATGTACGACGATAATAACGGTTTTTTTATTAAATGTGCTTTTTTGTGTGCTACAGTTTGTATGTGTAAAGTTAAAGTTAAGTTAAAGTAGCAATGATTGTCACACACACACTAGGTGTGGTGAAATTTGTCCTCTGCAGATGACATGGCACCCCAAACCATCACTGATGGTGGAAACTTTACACCAGACTTCAGGCAACGTGGATCCTGTGCCTCTCCTGTCTTCCTCCAGACTCTGGGACCTCGATTTCCAAAGGAAATGCAAAATTTGCATGGTTGGGTGATGGTTTGGGGTGCCATGTCATCTGCTGGTGTCGGTCCACTCTGTTTCCTGAGATCCAGGGTCAACGCAGCCGTCTACCAGCAAGTTTTAGAGCACTTCATGCTTCCTGCTGCTGACCTGCTCTATGGAGATGGAGATTTCAAGTTCCAACAGGACTTGGCGCCTGCACACAGCGCAAAATCTACCCGTGCCTGGTTTACGGACCATGGTATTTCTGTTCTAAATTGGCCCGCCAACTCCCCTGACCTTAGCCCCATAGAAAATCTGTGGGGTATTGTGAAAAGGAAGATGCAGAATGCCAGACCCAAAAACGCAGAAGAGTTGAAGGCAACTATCAGAGCAACCTGGGCTCTCATAACACCTGAGCAGTGCCAGAAACTCATCGACTCCATGCCACGCCGCATTAACGCAGTAATTGAGGCAAAAGGAGCTCCAACCAAGTATTGAGTATTGTACATGCTCATATTTTTCATTTTCGTACTTTTCAGTTGGCCAACATTTCTAAAAATCCCTTTTTTGTATTAGCCTTACACAATATTCTAATTTTGTGACACACGGAATTTTGGATTTTCATTTGTTGCCACTTCAAATCATCAAAATTAAATGAAATAAACATTTGAATGCATCAGTCTGTGTGCAATGAATAAATATAATGTACAAGTTACACCTTTTGAATGCAATTACTGAAATAAATCAAGTTTTTCAAAATATTCTAATTTACTGGCTTTTACCTGTATATATATATATATATATATATATATATACATATACATATACATGTATGTATGTATATATACGTGTGTATATGTATGTATGTATATACATATATATATATATGTATATATATTTATATATATATGTCAAGGTTTCTGTGGTTTATCCGTTATACAGTGCTCAATACCGGGGTAGAGCGGAATATACATTAGGTCAGGAAAAACACAAGAGGCTATATCATCCCGATAAGCCTGTTTCGCAGGTTTCCCTGCTCATCTGGGGATTTACCCAGGAAGCTAAGTGGGCTTGTTTGCTCACACACACAAAAAAAAAAATCTTTCAAAGTTCTTATTTCGAGTCTGGAAGTTACTCACTGCCTCTTTCCCATCAGAGCGCAAACTGCTGATTGCATGAAACTGGCCTTCAATTTTGTCATTAAAAGTGTGCAAAAATTACACACATTTTGTTGTTAGTCTGGATAAAAACTCAGATTAATTTTTTGTGTTTTTATTCCCAGTCTGGAAGGTATTCACTGCCTCTTTCCCATCAGAGCGCAAACTGCTGATTGCAGAAACTGGCCTTCAATTTTGTCATTAAATGTGTGCAAAAATTACACACATTTTGTTGTTAGTCTGGATAAAAACTAAGATTATTTTTTTTGTGTTCTTATTTCGAGTCTGGAAGGTATTCACTGCCTTTTTCCCATCAGAGTGCAAACTGCTGATTGCAGAAACTGGCCTTCAGTTGTTTTTTATATACATGAAATGTTTCTACATTTCTTTTTCGTAATGTGGCGCTCAAGAGGTGGTGATCATTTTACACATTTTCGCAAGGTCGGGAATGTTGAGATTGGATCATGAAAAGTGCTCCGATAGTAAATGCAGTGTGAATTACATCTAATAGTCCTTCTAGTGATTTTTCAGTCTGTGTGCAGCAAAGTGGAGGATATTTCTAATATTTGAAGCTGAAACGACTCCATTAGTGGAAGGCGAGGGGGAGAGATTCTCACAATAAGCACTTAACCCTCGAATATCCACTTGGTCCTGATGAATGTTGGACACTACAATAGGATGCAAAGCAAAGGTGGATTATTTGGCTTGTGCATGACAAGGTTACGTTCAAGTGCATCACGTGATTTACAGTTGTACAGTTCAAACGTGATCAAAAGGAGGAGGAAGAACAGTTGCTGATTTTTTGTTGACTACATGTAAAAGAGTAAGGAGAGGAAATAATTGTGTGTTTTCCAATAAATGCGTGGCTCATGCAGTCATAAAAGAAAAGGAGCAAAGTGTTGAAAAAATGTAAATGAAGTTAAATAAAAAGCACAAATAATAATTGAAATACAAACAAATGGTGAGAAGTATTGTTCAATGTATAAATAAATGCAAATAACTAAATTATTAATTAATTATAAAAGATACCGTATTTTTCCGACTATAAGGTGCAATTAAAATCATTTTTTCCCCTCAAAACTCGACAGTGCGCCTTATAACCTGGTGCGCCTAATGAACGGAATAATTCTGGTTTTGCTTACCGACCGCCAAGCTATTTTATTTGGTACATGGTGTAATGATAAGTGTGATCAGTAGATGGCAGTCACACATAAGATATACATGTAGACTACAATATGACTCTGAGTAAACAACACCAACATTTTATATGTTCCATTGAAAATATAGAACATTACACACGGCGCTCAAAAATCTATCAAAATGTTTTAGTAGGACTTTGGTAAACCATGAAGCCGCACCACTTGATGGATTGTACTGTGCTTCAACATAGGAGTATTATTATGGTGTGTGTATAAGGTATCTGGCAATCTGATGGACCAGTCTGGGTTTGGAGGTTGCCAGGAGAACGGTACATTTCGGACTGCATTGAGTGTGAAATTTGGTGGAGGAGGAATTATGGTGTGGGGTTGTTTTCCAGTGAAAGGAACTTTGAATGCTTCAGGATACCAAAAACATTTTTGGACAATTCCATGCTCCCAACCTTGTGGGAACAGTTTGGAGCGGGCCCCTTCCTCTTCCAACATGACTGTGCACCAGTGCACAAAGCAAGGTCCATAAAGATATGGATGACAGAGTCTGGTGTGGATGAACTTGACTGGCCTGCACAGAGTCCTGACCTGAACCCGATAGAACGCCTTTGGGATGAATTAGAACGGAGGCCTTCTCGACCAACATCAGTGTGTGACCTCACCAATATAAACACACTCCGCAACCTTGTGGACAGCCTTCCCAGAAGAGTTGAAGCTGGAATAGCTGCAAAAAGTGGACCGACATCATATTGAACCCTATGGGTTAGGAATGGGATGGCACTTCAAGTTCATATGTGAGTCAAGGCAGGTGGCCAAATACTTTTGGCAATATAGTGTACCTTTTCATGAAAATAGATCGATTGGCCGATTGATCGACACATCCCTGATATTTATTTCAGCCGCTGCTTTATTTAAATTTCTGTGTTAAATAAAGTAATCTAAACATTAAATACAAACCCCGTTTCCATATGAGTTGGGAATTTGTGTTAGATGTAACTATAAACGGAATACAATGATTTGCAAAGACAACATATTTGATGTTCAAACTGATAAACTTTTTTTTTTTTTTGCAAATAATCATTAACTTCTGCGATGAGGTGGCGACTTGTCTAGGGTGTACCCCGCCTTCCGCCCGATTGTAGCTGAGATAGGCTCCAGCACCCCCCGCGACCCCAAAGGGAATAAGCGGTAGAAAATGGATGGATGGATAATCATTAACTTTAGAATTTGATGCCAGCAACACGTGACAAAGAAGTTGGGAAAGGTGGCAATAAATACTGATAAAGTTGAGGAATGCTCATCAAACACTTATTTGGAACATCCCACAGGTGAACAGGCACATTGGGAACAGGTGGGTGCCATGATTGGGTATAAAAGTAGATTCCATGAAATGCTCAGTCATTCACAAACAAGGATGGGGCGAGGGTCACCACTTTGTCAACAAAAGCGTGAGCAAATTGTTGAACAGTTTAAGAAAAACCTTTCTCAACTAGCTATTGCAAAGAATTTAGGGATTTTACCATCTACGGTCTGTAATATCATCAAAGGGTTCAGAGATTCTGGAGAAATCACTGCACGTAAGCAGCTAAGCCCGTGACCTTCGATCCCTCAGGCTGTACTGCATCAACAAGCGACATCAGTGTGTAAAGGATATCACCACATGGGCTCAGGAACACTTCAGAAACCCACTGTCAGTAACTACAGTTGGTCGCTACATCTGTAAGTGCAAGTTAAAACTCTCCTATGCAAGGCGAAACCCGTTTATCAACAACACCCAGAAACGCTGTCGGCTTCGCTGGGCCTGAGCTCATCTAAGATGGACTGATACAAAGTAGAAAAGTGTTCTGTGGTCTGACGAGTCCACATTTCAAATTGTTTTTGGAAACTGTGGACGTCGTGTCCTCCAGACCAAAGAGGAAAAGAACCATCCGGATTGTTATAGTTGAAAAGCCAGCATCTGTGATGGTATGGGGTTGTATTAGTGCCCAAGACATGGGTAACTTACACATCTGTGAAGGCGCCATTAATGCTGAAAGGTACATACAGGTTTTGGAACAACCTATGTTGCCATCCAAGCAACGTTACCATGGACGCCCCTGCTTATTTCAGCAAGACAATGCCAAGCCACGTGTTACAACAGCGTGGCTTCATAGTAAAAGAGTGCGGGTATTAGACTGGCCTGCCTGTAGTCCAGACCTGTCTCCCATTGAAAATGTGTGGTGCATTATGAAGCCTAAAATACCACAACGAAGACCCCCGGACTGTTGAACAACTTAAGCTGTACATCAAACAAGAATGGGAAGGTTTGGTCTCCTCAGTTACCAAACGTTTACTGAGTGTTGTTAAAAGGAAAGGCCATGTAACACAGTGGTGAACATGCCCTTTCCCAACTACTTTGGCACGTGTTGCAGCCATGAAATTCTAAGTTAATTATTATTTGCAAAAAAAAAAAAAATGTTATGAGTTTGAACATCAAATATGTTGTCTTTGCAGTCTATTCAATTGAATATGGGTTGAAAAGGATTTGCAAATCATTGTATTATGTTTATATTTACATCTAACACAATTTCCAACTCATATGGAAACGGGGTTTGTACAATTGAGCCCACATCCGAGATAAATTTAATGAATTATTTGCTTATTTGTGTTTTTGTCTTGAATGTTATTAACTGATTAGCACACCCATGTCTGTAAACGACATACCCTAAAAGTGTCACGACCCCCACTTGCACCCTACTTCTCTGTGTTTGGTCCACAGTGGGACAAGTTTGGACACCATATGCTTCAAAGCCATTTGACTTATTTATCTGTGCAGATAAACGTCTCTGGGAGAACAAAAGCTTTTTTAGAATGTGCAAGACTGAAAGGATTTTTATCTCGACTCCAGACCACGACCTCCCCCCCCCTCTCCGAGTCCAGGTTGTCCTGCATTAGAGTGTCACGTTACCTTTGAGACCTCGGCATGCGTCTAGCAGCAGCTCCCCCAAGTCATGTCTCCTGACATGTAACAGTTGTTAGCAATATAGGTGGCTCTCACCCGCCATCATTTCTGTTATATTCAGGTGTTTTTCACACCACAATATTGCTTTAGGTCAGCAGTATACAGTAGGTGTTGTCTTCTACAGACCATAACAGCATACCTTCTCAAGGGATAATACAACACAGAAATGGTTCTTGGTTGTACAAACCCCGTTTCCATATGAGTTGGGAAATTGTGTTAGATGTAAATATAAACGGAATACAATGATTTGCAAATCCTTTTCAACCCATATTCAATTGAATGCACTACAAAGACAACATATTTGATGTTCAAACTCATAAACTTTATTCTTTTTTTTGCAAATAATAATTAACTTAGAATTTCATGGCTGCAACACGTGCCAAAGTAGTTGCGAAAGGGCATGTTCACATCACCTTTCCTTTTAATAACACTCCGTAAACGTTTGGGAACTGAGGAGACACATTTTTGAAGCTTCTCAGGTGGAATTATTTCCCATTCTTGCTTGATGTACAGCGTAAGTTGTTCAACAGTCTCCGTTGTGGTATTTTAGGCTTCATAATGCGCCACACATTTTCAATGGGAGACAGGTCTGGACTACAGGCAGGCCAGTCTAGTACCCGCACTCTTTTACCATGAAGCCACGTTGATGTAACACGTGGCTTGGCATTGTCTTGCTGAAATAAGCAGGGGCGTCCATGGTAACGTTGCTTGGATGGCAACATATGTTGCTCCAAAACCTGTATGTACCTTTCAGCATTAATGGCACCTTCACAGATGTGTAAGTTACCCATGCCTTGGGCACTAATACACCCCCATACCATCACAGATGCTGGCTTTTCAACTTTGCGCCTATAACAATCCGGATGGTTCTTTTCCTCTTTGGTCCGGAGGACACGACGTCCACAGTTTCCAAAAACAATTTGAAATGTGGACTCGTCAGACCACAGAACACTTTTCCACTTTGTATCAGTCCATCTTAGATGAGCTCAGGCCCAGCGAAGCCGACGGCGTTTCTGGGTGTTGTTGATCAACGGCTTTCGCCTTGCATAGGAGAGTTTTTACTTGCACTTACAGATGTAGCGACCAACTGTAGTTACTGACAGTGGGTTTCTGAAGTGTTCCTGAGCCCATGTGGTGATATCCTTTACACACTGATGTCGCTTGTTGATGCAGTACAGCCTGAGGGATCGAAGGTCACGGGCTTAGCTGCTTACGTGCAGGGATTTCTCCAGATTCTCTGAACCTTTTGATGATATTACACTGGGTTTCAGCCGTTTTGCTCTGTTTTATTTTCTTCAGACCACAGAACACTTTTCCACTTTGTATCAGTCCATCTTAGATGAGCTCAGGCCCAGCGAAGCCGACAGCGTTTCTGGGTGTTGTTGATAAACGGCTTTCGCCTTGCATAGGAGAGTTTTTACTTGCACTTACAGATGTAGCGACCAACTGTAGTTACTGACAGTGGGTTTCTGAAGTGTTCCTGAGCCCATGTGGTGATATCCTTTACACACTGATGTCGCTTGTTGATGCAGTACAGCCTGAGGGATCGAAGGTCACGGGCTTAGCTGCTTACGTGCAGTGATTTCTACAGATTCTCTGAACCTTTTGATGATATTACACTGGGTTTCAGCCGTTTTGCTCTGTTTTATTTTCTTCAGACCACAGAACATTTTTCCACTTTTTATCAGTCCATCTTAGATGAGCTCAGGCCCAGCGAAGCCGACGGCGTTTCCGGGTGTTGTTGATAAACGGCTTTCGCCACGCATAGGAGAGTTTTAACTTGCACTTACAGATGTAGCGACCAACTGTAGTTACTGACAGTGGGTTTCTGAAGTGTTCCTGAGCTCATGTGGTGATATCCTTTACACACTGATGTCGCTTGTTGACGCAGTACAGCCTGAGGGATCGAAGGTCACGGGCTTAGCTGCTTACGTGGAGTGATTTCTCCAGATTCTCTGAACCTTTTGATGATATTACACTGGGTTTCAGCCGTTTTGCTCTGTTTTATTTTCTTCAGACCACAGAACACTTTTCCACTTTGTATCAGTCCATCTTAGATGAGCTCAGGCCCAGCGAAGCCGACGGCGTTTCCGGGTGTTGTTGATAAACGGCTTTCGCCACGCATAGGAGAGTTTTAACTTGCACTTACAGATGTAGCGACCAACTGTAGTTACTGACAGTGGGTTTCTGAAGTGTTCCTGAGGCCATGTGGTGATATCCTTTACACACTGATGTCGCTTGTTGATGCAGTACAGCCTGAGGGATCGAAGGTCACGGGCTTAGCTGCTTACGTGCAGGGATTTCTCCAGATTCTCTGAACCTTTTGATGATATTACACTGGGTTTCAGCCGTTTTGCTCTGTTTTATTTTCTTCAGACCACAGAACACTTTTCCACTTTGTATCAGTCCATCTTAGATGAGCTCAGGCCCAGCGAAGCCGACAGCGTTTCTGGGTGTTGTTGATAAAAGGCTTTCGCCTTGCATAGGAGAGTTTTAACTTGCACTTACACATGTAGCGACCAACTGTAGTTACTGACAGTGGGTTTCTGAAGTGTTCCTGAGCCCATGTGGTGATATCCTTTACACACTGATGTCGCTTGTTGATGCAGTACAGCCTGAAGGATCGAAAGTCACGGGCTTAGCTGCTTACGTGCAGGGATTTCTCCAGATTCTCTGAACCTTTTGATGATATTACACTGGGTTTCAGCCGTTTTGCTCTGTTTTATTTTCTTCATAGTCTGCTCTCGCGTTTTGTTCGTTTATCAATAAATACCCCTTTTTTTTTACCTCGCGCTCCTACCTTGTTGTCAGTATCCTTTCCATCCTTACCCTTTCCATCCTTTGTAACTGAGCTACTGTGTGGAACAATTTCCCTGCTGGATCAATAAAGTTTGTCTAATTTATTGCCAGGATGGCTGAAATGTTCCCAGAAAACCCCTGGAAAAAAGTTGCTGGCCCTCACCTTTTGTTCCTGTGGGCGACAATGACAAAAGTTGTCGAAGGAAGCAGGCAACAAATAAATGTCAGTCAAGATGAGCAGCGTGCACATCATTTAACCTTGAATTGGATGGACTGGAGCAGCAGCCGCCGAGCGCTTTTGCTTCTTTCCACTCCAGTCAGCAAAGAACCTCCGCACCACCAAAATGAGGTTATATGAGCCATCGCGTTGGATGGCGGAGGAGAGGAAAAATACAGCAGGATGGGAGGGATTCCCGCTCTGTCATGTGACAAGGCTGACGGCAGGGTTAAGTGGACGTAAGCAGCAGGAGATAGTGTTTCACCTGCACATTGCTTCAGGATTGTTTAAGGATGACGATCGCCTCGCTTCCCTGCTTCTGGGTGCTCAATTTTCATATCCAGCACATACGGTTCATATGAGACAATATGGAATGGAGTGAGAGGTGAAAGCTGTGCACAGCATACATACAGATTTAATAGAAACATGCGAGAATACGGATTCTTTCATACATTCACACTTGTGCTTCAGTACTCTGGTCTAGGGTTGTACGTAGAGATGCTTTAAAGTGTACAGTAATATCAGAAATTATCGGTATCGGTTTCAAGAAGTAAAATGAATGACTTTTTAAAACGCCGCTGTCATGTCTTGGTGATCATGTTTAGTTTGGCTATGTTCTGTTTGGTTTTTGCACTGTGTCAATTTCTGTTTTTTCACTCCCTGTTTTGTTTCCATGACTACCAATCAGTTCACCTGTCCTCACGACTCACGCACCTGATTCATTTGAACTCACGCACCTGTTTTCAACAGTGACGTGCAGTCACTAGAGGCGGGGCCTCACCTTCCATCATGGAAAGAAAAAAAATTTAAAAATAATTTTTTTTAATTAAATTGTTGTATGTATCCAGTGATTATACTATAAAGTTATTTTCCATTTAACTTCACCAGTTTTAGATTATTTTTATTTAAAATCGCAGAATTTTCACATTTGCCGTTCAAATACTGAGAAGAGACGGTGCGGTGAGTCAGCAGCCAGTTGAGGCACGTCACTCAGTTGTGCCTCACCATGGATTGCGGACTCGGCTAACTGCTGGCCTGCTGTGCAGTGAGACCGTATTGCTATATGAATTATATTATACATTTACATAGTTTAGTTAGCTGAAGTATATAATGTACAGTGTATTTTGTCAACAACTGTATGTGTGTAATGTATTTCTTGTGCTGAGCGATCATAAAACGGCTGCAAAAGGCGCACTGGCTGAGGCTCGCAGTAACCCCGCCTCCTGCACTCCCGCCGTAGAATGCACCCCCTGACGGGAGTGTTATATCAACTAAAGCCCACACTTAAACTTTCCACGTGCAAGATTGAATCTATTTAAAAAAGTTATTTCATAAGAAGCCAAAAAGTGCAAAAACAATAATGTTGGTGTTGGAGGAGTTGTGAATGACTGCAGGGCCACAACATTAAGTACACCTGCAGACTGCAGGTGTACCTAATTCACAACTCCTCCAACACGAACATTATTGTTTTTGCACTTTTTGGCTTCTTATTAAATAACTTTTGTAACCTATTTTTATGGGCTTTCCTCTTGTGATGTTAAGTTCCTGTTATGCGCTGTTATACAGTATATGCCTTGAGCTCTTATTTTGAAGGCGCTAAGAGCGGAAGTGATGACACGGAGTGGAGCGGAAGTTTTTGAAAGAAGGTAAATAAAGTGGTCCTCGTGTAAACTGGAGCCTCCGTGTTTGTTATTTTGTAGTTTCATACAGTATAGGCGACATTTATAAACCCTCGGTTACACTTTTTTAAATAGATTCAATCTTGCACGTGGAAAGTTTAAGTGAGGGCTTTAGTTGATATAACACTCCCGTCAGGGGGTGCATTAATCCAGCACAACAGCGGCGCATGGACTTCATTTATAAGTAAAGGTAAGACCATAATAACGTTTTTTTTTATTAAATGTGCTTTTTTGTGTGCTACAGTTTGTATGTGTAAAGTTAAAGTTAAGTTAAAGTACCAATGATTGTCCCACACACACTAGGTGTGGTGAAATTTGTCCTCTGCATTTGACCCATCCCCTTGATCACCCCCTGGGAGGTGAGGGGAGCAATGGGCAGCAGCGGCGCCGCGCCCTGGAATAATTTTTGGTGATTTAACCCCCAATTCCAACCCTTGATGCTGAGTGCCAAGCAGGGAAGAATGCTGGTATGAGCTTTTAAACATAACCCGTTAACTGCTGCCAATCAAATGGTGAATAAGATACTCTTTAGGGTTCATATGTTTGTAAATCTGACTGTGATGAAGTCAGTGCCTCACCAGCCATGAACCTCACCGCACGTCACTGGTTTTCAATCACCACATGACTATTTAGGCCTGTCATTTTCTGTTGGTCGGCCTGTCGACATCACATTCATGCTCTGCACTCTTGACACGCTGCTTACTCTGTCCAGGTCATAGTTCATGCTGCTCTTTTCTTTCCACGTAAGTTTTTTGTTTATTCAAGCCACTGTTTTGTACCTCCACTGTGAGCGCCTTTTGTTTGTTCCTTTTTTCCATAGTTCTGCCTTTGTGCGAGTTTTGTTTTATTAGCCAAGTTTGTTCCCCGCCTTTTCATAATCTATTATTAAATCATGTATTTAACTTCACGCCATGTCTGGTCCAAATCCTTTGCACCATGGGAAAACAAACCATGCCAAAGTCCAAGTCGTGACAGCCGCTGTACGGAGCGGTACATATCTGGTAAAACACGGATGTAGGGCATACTCCCGAATTTCAGTGCCCCTCCCAAAAATCTCCCGGGGCAACCATTCTCCCGAATTTCTCCCGATTTCCACCCGAACAACAATATTGGGAGCGTGCCTTAAAGGCACTGCCTTTAGCGTCCTCTACAACCTGTCGTCACGTCCGCTTTTCCTCCATACAAACAGCGTGCCGGCCCAGTCACATAATATATGCAGTTTATACACACACATAAGTGAATGCACACCATACTTTTTCAACAGCCATACAGGTCACACTGAGGGTGGCCGTATAAACAACTTTAACACTGTTACAAATATGCGCCACACTGTGAACCCACACCAAACAAGAATGACAAACACATTTCGGGAGAACATCCGCACCGTAACACAACATAAAAACAACAGAAAAAATACCCAGAACCCCTTGCAGCACTAACTCTTCCGGGACGCTACAATATACACCCCCCGCTACCACCAAAAAAAAAAAAGCCATTATTGGACATCTCGAGTTGTACGGTATACCGGTACTAGTATAGTACCGTGATACTAACGAATCATATTCGGTACTATACCGCCTCTAAAAAGTACGAGCAGAGGAGCATGTTCGGCAGCGCACAATCACAAAGTACTTACAAGCAGACACGGTGTGTCGACAGAAAAGGGAGAACGGACGCATTTTGGCTTAAAAAACTAAAGATAAAGGTGAAGCTATAACGCTGAAACGCCCTCAGGAAGAGGTGCTTTAAGACAATGTTTTTCAACCTTTTTTGAGCCAGAAAAAATGCGTAGAAAAAATGCGGAGGCACACCACCAGCAGAAATCATTAAAAAACTAAACTCAGTTGACAGTAAAAAGTCGTTGTCGGGTTTCACTTTAAACCATAACCAAGCATGCATCACTATAGCTTTTGTCTCAAAGTAGGTGTACTGTCACCACCTGTCACATGACGCCGTGACTCATTTTGAGTTTTTTGCTGTTTTCCTGTGTGTAGTGTTTTAGTTCTTGTCTTGCGCTCCTATTTTGGTGGATTTTTTCTTTTTTTTTTGGTATTTTCCTGTCTTCCTTTGAGCGATATTTCCCGCATATACTTTGTTTTAGCAATCAAGAATATTTCAATTGTTTTTATACTTCTTTTTGGGGACATTGTTGATTGTCATGTCATGTTCGGATGTACATTGTCTTTGCTCCACAGTAAGTCTTTGCTGTCGTCCAGCATTCTGTTTTTGTTTACTTTGTAGCCAGTTCAGTTTTAGTTTTGTTCTGCATAGCCTTCTCTAAGCTTCAATGCCTTTTCTTAGGGGCACTCACTTTTTGTTTATTTTTGGTTTAAGCATTAGATACATTTTTACCTGCAAACTGCTTTTTAATCCAAATAGGTGAAATTAGATAATTTCCCACGGCACACCAGACTGTATCTCACGGCACACTAGTGTGCCACGGCACAGTGGTTGAAAAACACTGCAATAAGACATGTTTAGCTAGCTAGCAGCTAAAGTCCATCCGCAGTCACCAGTGTTTTAGCTACTTCTAAATCACCAATCCTCGTCTCCATGGCGACAAATAAAGTAAGTTTCTTACAAGTATCATCCCTGCAGGACGAGGAATAGGTAAACATGCTTCACTACACACCGTAGCTCACCGGCGTCACAATGTAAACAAACGCCATGGGTGGATCTAAACCTAACATCCATATAATGATACCAAGTACAGGAGGGTGTCTAGTCGATACTACTATGTTTACATCGATATTTTTTAGCATCACAAAATCTTTTTTCTTTTTAAAAAGATTTATATTATGTTCATAAACTCCACGAGGACTTAAATTATGACCATTGTATGATCCTGTAACTACTTGGTATCGGATTGATACCCACATTTGTGGTATCATCCAAAACTAATGTATAACTAATGTAATTCTTGCTTGATGTACAGCTTAAGTTGTTCAACAGTCCGGGGGTCTCCGTTGTGGTATTTTAGGCTTCATAATGCGCCACAAATTTTCAATGGGAGACAGGTCTGGACTACAGGCAGGCCAGTCTAGTACCCGCACTCTTTTACTATGAAGCTACGCTGTTGTAACTCGTGGTTTGGCATTGTCTTGCTGAAATAAGCAGGAGCAGGGGCGTCCATGATAACGTTGCTTGGATGGCAACATAAGTTGCTCCAAAACCTGTATGTACTTTTCATCAGTATTGGTGCCTTCACAGATGTGTAAGTTACCCATGCCTTGGGCACTAATACACCCCCATACTATCACAGATGCTGGCTTTTCAACTTTGCGCGTAGAACAATCCGGATGGTTCTTTTCTTCTTTGTTCCGGAGGACACAATGTCGACAGTTTCCATTTTAGTCCATCTTAGATGAGCCCAGCGAAGCTGGCTGCGTTTCTGGGTGTTGTTGATAAATGGCTTTTGCTTTGCATAGTAGAGTTTTAACTTGCACTTACAGATGTAGTGACAAACTGTAGTTACTGACAGTGGTTTTCTGCAGTGTTCCTGAGTCCATGCGGTGATATCCTTTACACACTGATGTCGGTTTTTGATGAAGTACCGCCTGAGGGATCGAAGGTCACGGGCCTTGCTGTTTACGTGCAGTGATTTCTCCAGATTCTCTGAACCTATAGATGAAGAAATCCCTAAATTCCTTGCAATAGCTCGTTGAAAAATGTTGTTCTTAAACTGTTCGACAATTTGCTCACGCATTTGTTCACAAAGTGACCGAGCATTTCATAGATGCTGCTTTCATTCACAATCATGGCACCCACCTGTTCCCAATCAGCCTGTTCGCCTGTGGGATGTTCCAAATAAGTGTTTGATGAGCATTCCTCAACTTTTCTCAGTCTTTTTTGCCACTTGTGCCAGCTTTTTTGAAACATGTTGCAAGCATCAAATTCCAAATGAGCTAATATTTGCAAAAAATAACAACATTTTCCAGTTTGAACGTTAAGTATATTGTCTTTGCAGTCTATTCAATTGAATATAGGTTGAAAAGGATTTGCAAATCATTGTATTCTGTTTTTATTTACCATTTACACAACGTGCCAGCTTCACTGGTTTTGGGTTTTGTAAATATATATATATATATATATATATATATATATATATATATATATATATATATATATATATATATATATATATATATATATATATATATATATATATATATATATATATATATACATACATATATATATATATATATATATATATATATACATACATACATATATATATATATATATATATATGTATATATATATATATATATATATATATGTATGTATATATATATATATATATATATATATATATATATATATATATATATATATATATATATATATATATATATATATATATATATATATATATATATGCTTATATCCATGCTTACAGTCAACAAAATAGACTGTGTTTTGTTCTGGAATATGCGAGTTATGTCACATTATATATATATATATATATATATATATATATATATATAAATGCACACTTGACCAAATGAACCGTACCAGCAGAACAAAAGCACCAGAGTTCCTTTTGACCGGACCCAGCTTGATGAGTGTGAACACACCCTTCCAGACTTTCCTGCTGGAGTGGTTCATTCCAGAAAGCCAGACAGGACAGTCATTTCCTGCATGTCCGCGCATCATGAAAGCCATGAGCAGAAGTTGACAGCTGCCCATTGACGTGCCTGCAAATGGTGATGGAGGGCCCGGAGAATGAGATTCATATTTTAAAAGTCATCGCTTTTCATTCTGGAAAGATAGTGTCAGGCTCGCGTTTCGCATTAATCACCGGACGGCGGGGTATATTGCTTAGACATCCGTCATGCATATAAAATCAGACTTTGATCAGAATAGCTGTAGCGAGGAAAAACGCATGAAATGTGTTTGTGCTTGCCAATATTACACTCACGGTACACTTTATTAGGTACACGTGCACTGGCAAATGAAGAGAGCTGGATGAAGATAAATGGTGCCCTGCTTAAAAAAATGCCTTACTTCAAAAGAGGTTAGGGAGCACTGGTTGAACCAACAATACATGCAGACATTCAAACAAGTAAAACAAATTTGTATCGGGTTCACGTGTCAGTAGGGCTGTGAATCTTTGGGCACCACACGATTCGATTCGATTCATGGGGGTAACGATTCGATTAATACCATTGGATGCCACTTATATGGTTAACTACAGTTTTGATCAATTTCTATAAAACTTAAAAGAAAACTGTTTTGTTGAATACATTTTTTAATCAAGTCAAATACAAATAAGGCAACAAGAGAAGTATCCAATTCCAAACTGATTGTTTGGGGGAAGTAGGAAAGTAGGCAAGATTGTTTTATAAATATCTTCGCCATGCCTCCGTGGTTTGAATTCACCTTTTTTGGAACTCATGCAGATCCCAAAAAACACAAAAACAGGTACCAATTGGTAGTGTTGCGTTTGGACCAGATGTTCCTCCCAGGGAATTGAAGTTGCTGGTCACTCCCAAGTTCTTTTGATGACACATAAGCTGAGTTCAATTTGACCACCAATTTGTATTTTTTCCTGACTCCTTATTACATCCAGCCATAGAATTATACATTAAAATAAACATATTTTAAATAATTAATTTAAATTATCATAATAATTCATTTAAAATGACCATATTTAATTATTTCAATAATTGCTTGTTTATCAACAACTTTAGCATTTTATTCATTACATTTTGAAGCTCTCAGAAGCCAAGTTATGTTACATTCCTTAATATTTATTTATGCAAGTTTGAAGTATCAATTATCTAAACACAGTTTTGTTTGCATATTTTCAGGATGTAGATATGTATATATATATATATATATATATATATATATATATATATATATATATATATATATATATATATATATATATTATATATATATATATATATATATATATATATATATATATATATATATATATATATATATATATATATATATATATATATGTATGAAATACTTGACTTGGTGAATTCTAACTGTCAATATACTCCTCCACTCTTAACCACGCCCCGCGCCACCCCGACCACGCCCCCCACACCCCACACCCCCACCCCCGAAATCGGAGGTCTCAAGGTTGGCAAGTATGGTATAGCATGTTCTATATGTTATAGTTATTTGAATGACTCTTACCATAATATGTTACCTTCACATACCAGGCACGTTCTCAGTTGGTTATTTTATGCCTCATATAACGTACACTTATTCAGCCTGTTGTTCACTATTCTTTATTTATTTTAAATTGCCTTTCAAATGTCTATTCTTGGTGTTGGCTTTTATCAAATACATTTCCCCAAAAAATGCGACTTATGCTCCAGTGCGACTTATATATGTTTTTTTCCTTCTTTATTATGCATTTTCGGCAGGTGCGACTTATACTCCGAAAAATACGGTACTGGAGAAGTACGAGGAGGAAAGAGAGTGATGCCCTCAGCACAGAGCGATGGGAGAGAGGTGTATGGTCAGAGAGTGTTTGGGCCTGTGTGTGTGTGTGTGTGTGTGTGTGTGTGTGTGTGTGTGTGCGTGTGTGCGTGTGTTTTGTCTTGTCTTGTCTTGTCTTGTCTCATAGTAACAGTGGTACTATTGTATTGTTAGTGTACAGGAGCTTTTCTTGTGTTTGTTTATATAGTATTGTTCTTGTATTATATTGTTTATGTTAAATGTGGAATGAGTGAGAGGGGTTGGGATATTATAAGCATCTGCTTCATCCAACCCCTTTTTCATACTTGCCAACCCTCCCGGATTTTCCAGTAGACTCCCGAAATTCAGCTCCTCTCCCGAAAACCTCCCGGGACAAATTTTCTCCCGAAAATCTCCCGAAATTCAGGCGGACCTGGAGGCCACACCCCCTCCAGCTCCATGCGGACCTGGAGGGTCCGCATGGAGCAATGTTGTTGTAATATATTGTGCAGAGGTGGGTAGTAACGCGCTACATTTACTCCGTTACATCTACTTGAGTAACTTTTGGGATAAATTGTACTTCTAAGAGTAGTTTTAATGCAACATACTTTTACTTTTACTTAAGTATATTTATAGAGAAGGAACGCTACTTTTACTCCGCTACTTTTATCTACATTCAGCTCGCTACTCGCTACTAATTTTTATCGATCTGTTAATGCACGCTTTGTTTGTTTTGGTCTGTCAGACAGACTTTCAAAGTGCCTGCCTTACTGGTGACGTTTCACTTCGTTCCACCAATCAGATGCAGTCACTGGTGACGTTGGACCAATCAAACAGAGCCAGGTGGTCACATGACCTGACTTAAACAAGTTGAAAAACTTATTGGGGTGTTACCATTTAGTGGTCAATTGTACGGAATATGTACTGTACTGTGCAATCTACTAATAAAAGTTCCAATCAATCAATCAAAAGTGTGAGGGAAAAAAGATACTTGTTTTATTTCAACCGTACCGTCAAAAGCCTCAAGACTGACCGCACATGAGGACGTTCCTGTCTTCACAATAAAAGTGCCGCGCCATCGTGCGTGCGCTTTCAAAACAAGAGTCTCCGAAAGCCAGCGCTAACAAGCTAGCAAGCTACGGAGTTTGACGCCAAAATATTTCTTGTAAAGTGTATAAAAACGAATATGGAAGCTGGACAAATAGGATGCCAAAAACCCACCACTTTCATGTGGTATTGGACAGAAAGGAGGAACTTTTCTTCTCCTCCATTTGAAAACGTGGACGTTATCATCACGACTGTCTGATTACAATCAATGCAAGTCATCAGAATCAGGTAATACACCAACTTATATTCTAGTCTTCATTAAAGGAAGGAATCTATATGTTAAACATGCATGTATATTCATTAAAACACCTTTAACATGTAAACAAAAACAGCAAAATAAATACTTATAAATTATATACTGTATATATCAATGTATATGTATGTATGTATGTATATATATATATATATATATATATATATATATATATATATATATATATATATATATATATATATATATATATATATATATATATATGATATGAGTGTGTATGTTACTCATCAGTTACTCAGTACTTGAGTAGTTTTTTCACAACATACTTTTTACTTTTACTCAAGTAAATATTTGGGCGACTACTCCTTACTTTTACTTGAGTAATAAATCTCTAAAGTAACAGTACTCTTACTTGAGTACAATTTCTGGCTACTCTACCCACCTCTGATATTGTGTTGGAGGCAATAAACAGGCGAGGGGATGAAGTACATCTCTTTACTGTAGACTTCAGAACAGACTCACACACTTGACATCAGGTGCGCAACACCACGTAAATCGTTGGCCAATCAAAAAGTAACCCAAGTACGCTATAGCCAACATTCACCAGGAGATGGCAACAGACAAACATAGATCACTCTATTACATTCCTCCCCTTTTAGAAATGTAGAAGTTACTCAAAAGAAATAAACAACCCAACCAAAAAATGCAGCAGCTCAATTAAAAAACTGTACTTAAGCCACATTCTTTTCTTTTTTTTTTAGTACTGAACTCTTAACCCTCATTTGTAAACAATAACATGCTTATTATACAAACAATATTTGTACATCTTTAACACAGATTTTTATACTGTCTTCAGAGATTCAGTTTTTTTTGGTGGCACTCGAAACCTTTCTGGGTACCTGCGGATCACTGGTGGGGTTTTTGTTGTGGGTGATCTGGGTTCTGATGATGGCAACTCAGCAGCCCTTGAATCTGGTTCAATGATGAGACTAGTTTGTGTCTGACTCACTGATGGTCCTGGTGATGGAACTGAAACAGCACTGTCCAGTTGTACTGATGGCACATTTTCTGCAACTGGTGGAGACTAGATAACTGGCAGTCTCTCTGTATTTCATACACATTCACACACTGATGGCAGGAGCTGCCATGCAAAGCGCTAACCAGCAGCCATCAGGAGCAAGGGTGAAGTGTCTTGCCCAAGGACACAACGGACGTGACTAGGATGGTAGAAGGTTGGCAAGTATGCCCTTTTTCAAGCCTTGCATAAATGTCTCTGCCAAAATGTAAAAAAAAAAAGTGTGTTGTTGTCATACTTGCCAACCTTGAGACCTCCGATTTCGGGAGGTGGGGGCTGGGGGGCGTGGTCGGGGGTGGGACGGGGGCGTGGTTGAGGGCAGGGGCGTGGTTAAGAGGGGAGGAGTATATTGACAGCTAGAATTCACCAAGTCAAGTATTTCATACATATATATATACACACATATACATACATATATATACATACATTTATATATATATACAGTATATATATACATATATATATATATATATAAGTATATATATATATATCTACATCCAGAAAGTATGCAAACAAAACTGTGTTTAGATAATTGATACTTCAAACTTGCATAAATAAATCTTAAGGAATATAACATAACTTGGCTTCTGAGAGCTTCAAAATGTAATGAATAAAATGCTAAAGTTGTTGATAAACAAGTAATTATTTTAATAATTAAATATGGTCATTTTAAATGAATTATTATGATCATTTAAAATTAATGATTTCAAATATGTTTATTTTAATGTATAATTATATGGCTGGATGTAATAAGGAGTCAGAAAAAATAAAAAAAAATAAAATTAATTTTGATGTTTTTAGCAAAATAGAGTAAAAATGTATTTTTATTTATTTTTTAATTAATAAATATATTTATTTTTAGGTAAGATAAACATAATAATACAATGTATCTCTGGTCTGGATGATTTAGTTCTTGTCACCCCGGTTGTCATAAAGAAAAGGCTGTCCTCACTGAGGTCCGCATGGAGCTGGAGGGGCCGTGGCCTCTAGCTCCGGCTGAAAATCGGGAGATTTTCGGGAGAATATTTGTTCCGGAAGGTTTTCGGGAGAGGCGCTGAATTTCGGGAGTCTCCCGGAAAATTCGGGAGGGTTGGCAAGTATGGTTGTTGTACTGTGCAGGTTTGAAATAAATATTTCAATTCAATTCAATTCAAAGTATTCCACGTCCTGGTCACGTGACCCGTATTGCCAACACACGTGTTGGCAATAACACTAAAGTAACCCCCGAGTTTACTTCTTGCTTGTTTATTTATTTATTTTTTTCATTTAGGAGAGTTTGAGTCGCTTAAAAAAAACACTATTTCACTTGACTGTAGTGTTATTATTCTCATTATTTCGAGGACTATTAGCGAAAGATGCTTTGTCACCCGTTCCCTCTCGCCGCCATTATCCAGGCCGGGTTTTGGTGAGCACGCCGCCACTCTCCTGGAGCGTGTGGATTGGCTGCAGGAGCAAAGGTAGCCCGCTGAGACTTCCTCCTCTCTTCGCCTTCTCGCCGCCTTCCCTCCAGTCAGTCGGCGGAGGAGTCACCGCTCACACACACACACACACGGCGTGGACTTAACCGGAGCATGCGTGCGGCAGCGGGGCATCGATCCACAAGTGAGCCGCTCAAGTGGAAGACAAACGGACACACGTTTTAAACGCTTGGATTTATTCACATCCACTTTTTTTGAGGGCTCTTTTCTTCAATATTCTTGTGGAGGGGACTGTGGCGCGCATCTTTTGCGGTATTTGTGAGAAAAGATAAGAAAAAAGAAAAAACAACCACCAAAAGGAGCGCAGTTTTGGCTCCCCCGTCATGGGCCACCGAGGCGGACAAGCGGCCAGAGACGACACCGCCGGACGGGCGAGGAGGTCCCCCCCGGAGATGCTCGCCCTGCTGGGGCTCCTTCTCCTGGCGCACCCCTGCCTTGGTCAAGGTAAAGTCCGTTTCTTGTTTCTAGAAAAGTTTGCCTGGAAAATTGTTGTTTTTAAGCATCAGGGATGCATTTCAGTGCTTTAACTTGGCTTGGTTCAAAAGGGTTCTACTGTGTTTCATCTTAGAGGGAAAAACAAGATTTGGGAAATGTAACCAATTTGTTTAAAAAGTCACGTAGGAGATGATCAAAATTGAAATAGTAATAAGGTCATGCATTAGGATGAAGAAGCACCTAAGTCAGAGATCATCTATACCAGTGCTTCTTAACCTTGTTGGAGGTACCGAACCCCACCAGTTTCATATGCGCATTCACTGAACCCTTCATTAGTGAAAAATAAAATGTTTTTATTTTTCAAATTCAAGAAAGTCATGTTTTCTTATTGGTGCATAAAATGAACCGTGCATTAACATCGCCTTATTCAAAGAACAAAACCAACACAGTGCATGAACTCACAACAAATTACACACATTACCATGAATTGATTAACGTGGACCCCGACTTAAACAAGTTGAAAAACTTATTGGGGTGTTACCATTTAGTGGTCAATTGTAAGGAATTTGTACTGTACTGTGTAAACTGTACTGTTTCATATAATGTATCCTCTTCCTTTGCAATCTGTTAGTAAAAGTTTCAATCGATCAATCAAAAAACCTGCAAATCAGATGGAAAATTAGAGGGAACATTGTTTGGGGGTACCCATAATACGCTGATAGGGAGACGTTTTTATTTACACGATAAGTCGGATGTGTCTTTACCTCCGTGGCGGAGGCTCCGCCGAACCCCTGAGGCCGACTCACCGAACCCCTAGGGTTCGATCGAACCCAGGTTAAGAACCATTGTTCTATAGTATAGATGATTGAGTAAATACAGAGCCAATGTTTTTTTTTAACACTAGTGTGCCGTGAGATACAGTCTGGTGTGCAGTGGGAGATGATGTAATTTTACCTATTTGGGTTAAAAATATTTTTTGTAAACCAGTAATTATAGTCTGCAAATTATGTGTTGTTGTTGAGTGTCGGTGGTTATATTTGTATAGCGCTTTTCTACCTTCAAGGTACTCAAAGCGCTTTGACACTATTTCCACATTCACCCATTCACACACTGATGGCGGGAGCTGCCGTGCAAGGCAGCTAACCACGACCCATCAGGAGCAAGGGTGAAGTGTCTTGCTCAAGGACACAATGGACATGACTAGGTTGGTAGAAGCTGGGGATTGAACCAGGAACCCTCAGCTTGCTGGCACGGCCACTCTCCAAACCGCGCCACGCCGTCCCGTCCGTGCTGCCTGGAGCTCGGCAGAGTAACCGTGTAATACTCTTCCATATCAGTAGGCGGCAGCCGGTAGCTAATTGCTTTGTAGCTGTCGGAAACAAAGGTGTCTAATGCTTAAACCAAAAATAAACAAAAGGTGAGTGCTCCTAAGAAAAAGCATTGAAGCTTAGGGAAGGCTATGCAAAACGAAACTAAAACGGAACTGGCTTACAAAGTAAACGAAAACAGAATGCTGGACGACAGCAAAGACTTACTGTGGAGCAGAGACGGCGTCCACAAAGTACATCCGAACATGACATGGCAATCAACAATGTCCACCCGAGGAAAGATAAAAACAACTGAAATATTCTTGATTGCTAAAACAAAGGAAGACATGAAACTCCTACAGGAAAATACCAAAAAAAGAGAAAAAGCCACCATATAGGAGCGCAAGACAAGAACTAAAACACTTCACACAGGAAAACTGCAAAAAACTCAAAATAAGTCACTGCGTGATGTGACAGGTGGTGACAATACACCTACTTTGAGACAAGAGCTATATTGATGCATGCTTGGTTATGGTTTAACGACTTTTTACTGTCAACTGAGTTTCGTTTTTTAATGATTTCTGATGGTGTTGTGCCCCCGGATTTTATCAACGCAAAAAAATGTGCCTTAGCTCAAAAAAAGGTTGAAAAACACTGATCTATACCACAAGAGTGCTTTGTTGTCGTTGTTGTTTTTGAGGACTCTGCTTCTAAGCACCGACTGCAAAAAACCTCTATTCAAACATCCGCTATAAGACAAGAGAAAGCTGCTGTTTTTAATTCTACTGCAAAAAAAAATGCTCATCAAAGATCTTTATTTATGACAGGAGCGCTTTGCCCTTATCAAGATCCTCTGTGTTGCTGTTTTTGAGTTTAGTTTGAAAAAAACACTAATGCACTTAATGACATGAGCCTCTGCACTTTTTAGGACGTACTGCAAAAATATCCTCTATATGACAACAATTGTGGACAGTATATCCTATAAGATTGAATAGGAAATCCAAACGAGCAGTCCGTTTTAACGAGAGACCGGCTTGGATTTATTCACATCCACTTTTTGAGTTTTTTTTTCTAAATATTCTTGTGGAGGGGTCTGTGACGCGCATCTTTAGCGGTATTTGTGAGAAAAGAAAAGAAAAAAACAACCACCCAGGAGCGCAGTTTTGCCTCCCCCGTCATGGGCATAAGTGTGGAGGTTTCCCCCCCCGGAGATGCTCGCCCTGCTGGGGCTCCTTCTCCTGGTGCACCCCTGCCTTGGTCAAGGTAAAGTCCGTGCTTGTTTCCACCTTGGCTAGAAAAGTTTGCCTGGAAAAAATTATGTGAAATGATGATTAAAGCGAGTCTAAATTAGTTCAATTGTTGCATACCTGCCAACTACCCCGGTTTTCCCGTAATTAGTGCGGTTTTCATCAACCTATTCCAGGTTACGGTTGCAGTGATAAAAAATACGGTTTTTCATTAATTAAAAAAAATTTTTTTTTTTAAAGTTTTATTCACGAAATCGCGTAACAACAATGCCAATCGACACTGCTTCCCGTAACTTCCTATCGAGCCATTCCGAATGCCATGCGCGAGGCTATTTATAGCACCGCTGCCAAGCACGAGGCCATTGTTTCCAAACGAGCGAAAGATCATGGAATCAGCCGGAGAAAAATCGCATACGAGTCTTAAACCGAAAAGAAAACTGCAGTCATTCCGTGAAGAATATTCAAAAGCCTATCCGGGAATAATTATCCGTTCCAAAAAGGGTGAAAACTACGCGAATTGCACCTTGTGCAGACAAGATTTTTCGATCGGACACGGAGGAATTAGCGATGTAAAAGACCACGTTGGGACAAAAAAACACAAGTCTAATGCCGTTGCTAGCGATACAAGTGGAAAACTTTCAACGTTTTTCGTCGCCCAAACAGATTCTTTGGATGTGATAAATGCCGAAGTTTTATTTACGGAGGCAATAATTGAGCAAACAAAAAGGTAATGACACCAATGTTATCTATTGGAATTGTTTAGTACTGTTATACTGTTAAAAGTGTTTATACTATTTATGCTTTCAAGTCCAAGTTGAAGAAATCTTGTGAAATGTTGACAGCATAACTACCAAAATACACAAGTATGTCCTTAATATTTTTGCAGTGCTATTTCTGTTGAAAAGTTAAAATGATTACATTAGAGATGTGATGTGCCACTTTTCAAGTGTCTGATGGCTTAAATCAGCCATATTTTTCATATTTTGAATTCTTTTGAAAGGCTTACAAAAAAACTACATTTGAATTGTAATTCCATGCTATTGACAGGACTATTAATTTTAATGAATTAGCTTACCATGTTTACAGTATGATAATTGTGATAGAAATGTGAATTTTAGGCACAGAATATTTTTTACAATTGAACAAGGCAGTAGATTATACAAGCTTGGACAGAAAGTTAATGACACCAATTTTTTTTATTTTTATGGAATTGTTTAGTACTGTTTTACCATTTGTTTACTGTAAAAAGTGTTTATACTTTTTATACTTTCAATTAACAAATTGAAGTCTTGTGAAAGGTTGACAGGATAACTGGCATTAACTGTCAAAATAATTTCAAACTATTGAAGTTAGCTTACAGAATAAACATGTCAATCAACCCATATGATTTTTGCTCTAATATTTTTGTTTTGAAAAGTCACTGTGACTGATAGAAAAGTGATGGTTTTAGCAACATTTTAACCTGTCTGAATGCTAATAATCATTTTGCGTCGGGGGGCGAAGGAACCCCCCACCAGGACTTTGTCCTGGACCTACCGGGGCCTGTGGCCCCTGGACCCTGGCTACTAGGTTTTTCCGATTTCAAAAGTTGGCAGTTTTGTTGTTGTGGTCAGATGTTGTTTTTAAGCATCAGGGATGCATTTCAATGCTTTAACTTGGTTTTACTGTGTTTCATCTTAAAGGGGAAAACAAGGTTTGGTGAGCTTTTGAAATGACATTTGGGTAACACTTTATTATGAGGAACATATTCACCATTAATTAGTTGCTTGTTAACATGCAAATTAGTAACATATTGGCTCTTAATTAGTCATTATTAAGTACTTATTAATGCCTTATTCCGCATGGCCTTATTATACAACCAGTAAGCCATTAACTAAGAGTCTTTACTCAATAACCTCAGAATTATTGCTTAATCGTAACCCTAATCCTAACCCTTATATGTTCCCCTTAACTCTAAATTAAGTTTTTGTTACTTAGAATATGTTCCCTATACTAAAGTGTTACCGAAATGTGTTTTAAAAAGTCACATAGGAGTTGACCAAAGTGTACAGATCACTATTGAAATAGTTCAGTTCAGTTTCAGTTTATTTGGAACATGCATATGATACAATTCACACAATTCCAGTTGTTTCATTACAGCACGTCCGAAAAGGAGTAGGAAGAAGCAGAGCTTATTTAATCCCACCCCTTTTCATACTGTAGCAATTTTATCCAATTTCCTTGTTCTCTGTAACAGAACAGTGAACAAATAAATAATAAATACATACCATACCAGGGGTCGGCAACCCGCGGCTCTACCTGCTCTTTAGCGCCGCCCTAGTGGCTCTCTGGAGCTTTTTAAAAAATGTATGAAAAATGGAAAAAGATGAGAGGAAAAAAATATATTTTTTGTTTTAATATGGTTTCTGTAGGAGGACAAACATGACACAAACCTCCCTAATTGTTATAAAGCACACTGTCAGCTTCACTGATTCGAGTATTTGGCGAGCGCCGTTTTGTCCTACTAATTTTGGCGGTCCTTGAACTCACCGTAGTTTGTTTACATGTATGACTTTCTCCGACGTTCTAGGACGTGTTTTATGCCACTTCTTTTTCTGTCTCATTTTGTCCACCAAACTTTTAACGTTGTGCATGAATGCACAAAGGTGAGTTTTGTTGATGTTATTGACTTGTGTGGAGTGCTAATCGGGCATATTTGGTCACTGCAAGCTAATCGATGCTAACATGCTATTTAGGCTAGCTATATGTACATATTGCATCATTATGCCTCATTTGTAGCTATATTTGAGGTCATTTAGTTTCCTTTAAGTCCTCTTAATTAAATGTATATCTCATGACACACTATCTGTATGTAATATGGCTTTTAATTTTTTGCGGCTCCAGACAGATTTGTTTTTGTATTTTTGGTCCAATATGGCTCTTTCAACATTTTGGGTTGCCGACCCCTGTACTATACCATGGTAAGCATACAAATATTAAATACATAAATAATATTTGTCTCAGTAAAAAAAAGGGTTCAAAATGTTCATCATAATTCTTGTTCTGTGTACTTTGTGAACACTTGTGATTTGAATAGTCTCTTAAACTGAATCATGTTGGTGCTTTGTTAGATTTATTTCCTTAATCCATTCCATCATTTAATTCCACATACTGATATACTAAAGGTTTTAAGCGTTGTACGAGCATACACATGTTTTAAATTAGATTTTCTTCTAAGGTTATATTTGTCCTCTTATGTTGAGAAGACTTGTAGTTTGAACAGTCTCTTAAACTGAATCATGTTGGTGCTTTGTTTGATTTATTTGGTTAATCCATTCCATAATTTAATTCCACATACTGATATGTTAAAGGCTTTAAGTGTTGTACGAGCATACAAATGTTTTAAATTAGATTTTCCTCTTTTGTTGAGAAGAATTGTTGTACATTCTTGGCTAGCAGGTTATAGTTTGCTTTGTACATCATTTTAGCTGTTTGCAAATGCACCAAATCGTTGAATTTCAATAATTGTGATTTAAAGGGGAACATTATCACAATTTCAGAAGGGTTAAAACCATTAAAAATCAGTTCCCAGTGGCTTATTTTATTTTTCGAAGTTTTTTTCAAAATTTTACCCATCACGCAATATCCCTAAAAAAGCTTCAAAGTGCCTGATTTTAACCATCGTTATATACACCCGTCCATTTTCCTGTGACGTCACATAGTGATGCCAACACAAACAAACATGGCGCATAGAACAGCAAGCTATAGCGACATTAGCTCGGATTCAGACTCGGATTTCAGCGGATTAAGCGACTCAACAGATTACGCATGTATTGAAACGGATGGTTGTAGTGTGGAGGCAGGTAGCGAAAACGAAATTGAAGAAGAAACTGAAGTTATTGAGCCATATCGGTTTGAACCGTATGCAAGCGAAACCGACGAAAACGACCCGACAGCCAGCGACACGGGAGAAAGCGAGGACGAATTCGGCGATCGCCTTCTAACCAACGATTGGTATGTGTTTGTTTGGCATTAAAGGAAACTAACAACTATGAACTAGGTTTACAGCATATGAAATACATTTGGCAACAACATGCACTTTGAGAGTGCAGACAGCCCAATTTTCATCAATTAATATATTCTGTAGACATACCCTCATCCGCGCTCTTTTCCTGAAAGCTGATCTGTCCAGTTTTGGAGTTGATTTCAGCAGGCCAGGGAAGCTAGGGTCGATATTCTTCTCTTGATCATCTTCGGTGGCATAAGGGACGGTGTGAGCCAAGACATCCAGGGGGTTTAGCTCGCTCGTCTGCGGGAACAAACTGCCGCCATTGCTTGCCGTGCTACCGAGGTCCTTTGTCCCTGAATTGCTCACACACTCCGGCAGATTCAATGGGGGTCTGGCGGCAGATTTCTTTGACTTTATCGTTGGAAATGCATCTGCTTTGAGTGTCGCAGGATATCCACACATTCTTGCCATCTCTGTCGTAGCATAGCTTTCGTCGGTAAAGTGTGCGGAACAAACGTCCAATTTCTTGCCACTTTCGCATCTTTGGGCCACCGGTGCAACTTGAATCCGTCCCTGTTCGTGTTGTTACACCCTCCGACAACACACCGACGAGGCATGATGTCTCCAAGGTACGGAAAACAGTCGAAAAAACGGAAAATAACAGAGCTGATTTGACTCGGTGTTTGAGAAAATGGTGGATTGCTTCCCAAGGCGTTTAATTCGCCAAAATTCACCCATTTAGAGTTCGGAAATCGGTTAAAAAAAAATATGGTCTTTTTTCTGCAACATCAAGGTATATATTGACGCTTACATAGGTCTGGTGATAATGTTCCCCTTTAATAAATAAAGGGTTTGTATGTTCTCCATATCCAACATTATGTATCATTCTAATTGATCTTTTTTGTAACACAGTTAGTGAATGAAGGGCACATTTGTAGTTGTTTCCCCATATTTCTACACAATAACTCAGATAGAATAACACTAGTGAGCAGTAGAGAATATGAAGTGATTTTTGGTCTAGAACATGTTTTGCTTTATTCATTATTGATGTGTTCCTTGCTACTTTATGTTGTATATTTTTTGCATGACATTGCCAATTCATTTTATCATCTATTATTACACCCAAAAATTTGTTTTCTTTTACCCTTTTAATATTCACTCCGTCTACCTGTATTTGTGTTTGACTTTATCATCTCCTCCCCCACCAAATAGCATTATTTTAGTCTTAGTGAGATAGTATCAAAGTCATGCATTAGGATGAAGAAGCACCTAAGTCAGAGATCATCTATACAAGAGCGCTTTGTTGTTCTGCGTTGTCGTTTTTGAGGACTCTGCTTCCAAGCACCCACTGCAAAAAAAACTCAGATTTTTTTTAGAGGGCTCTATGGGCGCAATAGTGTAATTCCATTAGCTACGTGGTTAGCCACTTCGTACTTGCCATATTTTATGACTTAGAATGGAATGGATGACTTAGATGTCTTGCATAAGAATTGTGAACGATAAGCAAAATTCCAGAAAAAGTGCAGTTCCCCTTTAAGTAAGCTGACAAGACTTTAATACTCCTTTTAGTGCAATTACAATTGTTCTGTAAATGTGTACATTTTTTAAATTAAATTAGTTTAAAAATTCACATAGGAAATGACCAAAGTGTACAGATCACAATTGAAATAGTAATAAAGTCATGCATTAGGATGAAGAAGCACCTAAGTCAGAGATCATCTATACCAGTGTTTTTCAACCTTTTTTGAGCCAAGGTACATTTTTTGCGTTGAAAAAATCCGGAAGCACACCACCAGCAGAAATCACTAAAAAATGAAACCGAGTTGACAGTAAAAAGTCGTTGTCGCAATTGTTGGGTATGACTTTAAACCATAACCAACCATGCATCAATATAGCTCTTGTCTCAAAGTAGGTGTAGTGTAACCACCTGTCACATCACGCCGTGACTTATTTTGAGTTTTTTGCTGTTTTCCTGTGTCGGGTTTTAGTTCTTGTCTTGCGCTCCTATTTTGGTGGCTTTTCCTCTTTTGTTAGTGTTTTCCTGTAGCGGTTTCATGTCTTCCTTAAACGCTATTCCCCACATCTGCTTTGTTTTAGCAATCAAGAATATTTAAGTTGTTGCTATCCTTCTTTGTGGGGACATTGTTGATTGTCATGTCATGT
>NC_084579.2:10813032-10863032 GCF_033978685.3 Nerophis lumbriciformis | reverse complement strand
CCAGTGGCCCAAATATGCGAAAGTGGCAAGAAATTGGACGAAATTTGTTCAAAATACGAGGCTGTGGGGAAAGCCGACGAAATGGTCAGTCGTTTGTTCCGCACACTTTACCGACGAAAGCTATGCTACGACAAGAGATGGCAAGAATGTGTGGATATCCTGCGACACTCGAAGCAGATGCTGACATCAACTCCAAAACTGGACAGATCAGCTTTCAGGAAAAGAGAGCGGATGAAGGTATGTCTACAGAATATATTAATTGATGAAAACTTTATTCATTACTCGCGGTTTTACGTAAATTATTATACCCTGAAATGGGTTGTCTGCACTCTCAAAGTGCATGTTGTTGCCAAATGTATTTCATATGCTGTAAACCTAGTTCATAGTTGTTAGTTTCCTTTAATGCCAAACAAACATACCAATCGTTGGTTAGAAGGCGATCGCCGAATTAGTCCTCGCTTTCTCCCGTGTCGCTGGCTGTCGTGTCGTTTTCGTCGGTTTCGCTTGCATACGGTTCAAACCGATATGGCTCAATAGCTTCAGTTTCTTCTTCAATTTCGTTTTCGCTACCTGCCTCCACACTACAACCATCCGTTTCAATACTGCGTAATCTGTTGAATCGCTTAAGCCGCTGAAATCCGAGTCTGAATCCGAGCTAATGTCGCTATAAACTTGCTGTTCTATCCGCCATGTTTGTTTGTATTGGCATCACTATGTGACGTCACAGGAAAATGGACGGTGTTTATAACGATGGTTAAAATCAGGCACTTTGAAGCTTTTTTTAGGAATATTGCGTGATGGGTAAAATTTTGAAAAAAACTTCGAAAAATAAAGTAAGCCACTGGGAACTGATTTTTAATGGTTTTAACCCTTCTGAAATTGTGATAATGTTCCCCTTTAAAGACATACTGCAAAAAAGATAGTCAAAGACCTTACAGTATGTATAACCAGAGTCCTCTACATAACACAGACCTGGTTAAATTCAGACCCGTTAAACCTTTCAATCTGGCCCGCTGGACATTCCCGAATAGTTATTTTAGATCTTTAAGTTTGAAGCTGTAGCTGCCATTATGATGTGCAGGGATGTTTTCCAATTACCGTAAGTCTTGAACTATATAAAGTATTTCAATGGTTGGAATCTGCACTTTTGCATGATATAATAGTCACTATGGTAATCTAATTAGTTACTATGGTAATCTAAGTCACAACAGCTTAGACGAGGCACCAAGCACTGTGGGTGGGGATCGTTTCCAGAGCGGCCAGCCTGAAATGCGGGTGTCAGGGACAGACGCGGAAGGAGATTTTTACAACAAAGTTATAAAGCTTAGTTATATATCAGATGTATCAGATTGTAGGTGGGGTTTTTTTTACCCTTAGCGTTCATATTTTGTTGCATTTGTGTTGCGTTTCTCTCACATTTTTAAATATGTTGATCGAGAGGGGGTGTGACGTTCATATGTTGTCAATATTCAGTGTTTTATCGTTTATAGTGAATATTGTAAATCCCACATTCTTTATTGTCATGTACATTCTGGGTGTCTCATTCAGTAAAAAAACGTAAAATTCCATTCCGTTTTTTAAGGCGGTCTGTCATAATGTTTTTAGCATTCAATCAGACATTATTGTGAGGTTTTGCATTAGTGTTCCTAAAATAGACAGACACATTTCTTTCTCTAAATTTGGCCCCACGAGTCAGAACAATTGCCCAGGCCTGGTATAACAGCATTCTAAACTGGAAAAAAAAAGTCAGATTTCACAATAAAATACTGGCAGCTGAGTCGCCAGAATTTTAATGTAAAAAAAAAAAAAGTGCTACTTGTTTTCAATAAACATTGCAGATTTTATAGGGGAAAAAAACGCCAGCTCAGAAATTTTACAGTAAAAATTACAGTGGTACTGTTTGTAAATGTACAGTTACTTGGTGTAAAAAAACACTTCTAATTGTACAGTAAAACTCTGGCGGCTGAGCTGTCAGTTTTTTATCGTAAACTTTATGGATTTTTTTTTTATGCACGGTAATGTTTTCGGAGTATGCTACAAAAAATGCTAGTCTCTCTCAGTTTGAACTGAATTACGCCTTTTTCGTGCCGGATTTGGCCCACGGGCCGCCTGTTGGATAGCCCTGCGGCTAGATGAATGTATTATAAGAGCACAAAAAACACACATTGGGCAATACAAGGAGCAACTCCCTGTAAGCAAGCTGACCATCAGTTTCAAAATAAAATAATCTTTTCATCTTTATTCGCTATTGCATTTATAAATGACTTATTTTATTATTATTATTATTATTATTACAACATATTACTTTAGATAGAAATACAGTACCGCTGTTTAGTTTTATTTTTTCAACTTACAGTAATATGCTGTTAAAAAACTCTCTAAATTTTACAGTAAAATCTATTGGTGATTTTTATAGTGTACAATTTGATGGATAACTTGCTTCGAAATCATAAGTTAAGCCGATATTTAAGTATTTATTTGGATTTTGACTAACAAAATTAGATAATATAATATTTCTTGCAATATTGGACACTTTTTTTTTCCCCCTGTCAAACTAGAAAAAAAAAAGTAGAGAGTAGAGAAAGAAAATAGAAGGTATTTCATTGAAACATATTATTCTTCAGGCTATTGCCGGCCATATAAAATGACGTGGAGGGCCAGATCTGGCCCGCGGGCCTTGAGTTTGACACCTGTGTCCTAGACACACCAATGAGCTTGTCTATAGATGTACAATAAAAGTTGTCATTTGTTTAATTTGTTATAACTTTGTGACATGAAGTGACAGATTGTAGCCAAAGGCTGATTTCCACCTGCATGTCATTGCAAAGAAACACTAATTCAGCGTTATAGTGAGTTGTAGTTTTCATGCACTTATTCTTGCTGTATTTATCTGGCACAAGTGGAAAGCCGGTCCCTGAAAATAATGAACAACCCTATATATGGCTTCCTGTTCCACTCAGGATTGAATATAAAGTCTCCCTACTAACCCACCAGTGCCTCCATGGAAATGCCCCCCTCTATTTCAAAGAACTACTCACCCTTAAATCCCCCACACGACACCTACGCTCCGGACAGGCTAACCTCCTCCAACCTCCGAGGACAAAGCTACGAACAATGGGAGACCGGGCTTTCTGCTCCGCCGCTCCCAGTCTGTTGAACGCTCGCCCTGACCACCTGAGGGCACCACAGACTGTGGATGCTTTTAAAAAAGGCTTAAAAACCCTTCTTTTTAAAAAAGCCTTTTTTTAGATATATGCATACTAGTTCTAGCTATTAGGCTGTTCTAGTTTTTATTTTTATTTATTTTTATTATCTTTTTATTTTTATTTTTTTCAATACACTGTAGCACTTTGAGGTTGTTTACTCAATGTAAAGTGTTTTTTTTTTACAAATAAAATATATTATTATTATTATTATATAAAGACAATATAACATACATCCATAAACATGGATGCATATGTAAAGTGCAATATATGTATCTGTACAGTAGAGATGCGCGGTTTGCGGACACAACCGCGGAGTCCGTGGATTATCCGCGGGTCGGGCGGTTGAAATAAAAAAAAATTAGATTTTATCCGCGAGTCGGGTCGGGCGGTTGAAAAAAAAAAAAAAAAGATTTTAAATAGATTCAGGCGGGTGGCAGTTAAACCAATTCGGAAATATATATACATAGTTAAATGTTGTTACCCACATACGAAAAACGAGCAGGCACCTGCAGCATATGTCACAACAGAAGAAGAAAAAAAAAAGAGATGGCAACGCCGGCAGCAAACGTGGTAAAAAGGGAATACTAAAGACCAGGGGAAAAAAGGCCAGAAAAGTTCAGCGTGGACTCGTTTTTATGAGGTTGTAAATCAGGATGATAGTAATGCTGGCTACGTGATTTGCAAGAGCTGCGACGCTGTTTATGTCTACGACAGTCACAAAACCGGGACATCTAACATGGTGCATGACATTTGTGCAAAACCCCGAACCTCCACAAACACCCTGAGCATGAGCAGTTTCGTCCGCCGTGATCCCAGAAGAGTGCCACAGGATGTTAAAACAAGATAGAACGCAGCTGCCTGCAGCAGTTTGAGTGGCGCGAGCGCGCTTGGAGGTGCGCTCAGCGCGGCTCCCAGATGATTGCGCTCTGTTGTGCGTCTTGGCCTAGACAGCATGGCACGCATTGAATGTCTCTGCTGCATTGGATCAGTCTCCTTTCTTTAACAGGCAAAAGCTTTATAACCTCACTAATGCCTTGCATCGTCTATATTAGATATATAACAACGGGCGGGTGCGGTTTTGATTAAATGTTAGTTCGGGTGGATGCGTATGGTTGACGACTTTTGTGATGCGGTTGCGGATGAAATAATTGCCTATCCGCGCATCTCTACTGTACAGTAATCTATTTATTTACATCTGCACCTTATTGCTCTTTTATCCTGCACTACAACCAGCTAATGCAACGAAATTTCGTTCTCATCTGTACTGTAAAGTTCAAATTTGAATGACAATAAAAGGAAGTCTAAGTCTAGGTCTAAGTCACATTTTGAAGTTTGAAAAAAGAAAGTTTAACCTAAAATTGAGTGTGTGGATGAAGTTGTTAAAAGTGAAAGGCTCTTTCATTTGTTTGGCTTGCCTGTACTAATATGTCGTAAATGCTTTGGGAAGTTGGTTTGGTTTAGCTACAACATTTGCTTGTATGTGTGCCAAGCCGACGGTTGGCGCCGTACATGTTCCGTTAGTCACCACAGAAGACCAGTATGTCCTTTTCTCAGTGAAGTCAGAGTGACCCAGGATGTAAAAACACAAGTATTTAAGGAAACTCACTCACAAAAGTTTATTGTTTCGTGCAAAAACCGCGTACGCTAACGGCGTAAGTTCAGGTTGATGTCCGGCGATGTCGGGCCGCTCAGGGTGCTCCACATTTTATACAATGGCGTCCTTATGCTCCTCTTTGATGATGTCTCCTCCGGGGCCTGTTTATGAGCGGAAAAGTTAAAGGATCTTTAATATATATGGTCTCTAAAATACTGTGACTTGGTGCACTTTAAGACTTTACGATCAGCACTGCGGCGCGCTCTCTCTCCTCTCGCGCTGATCTGAGAACTGCCGTTAAAGCCGCTGTTATTTCTATCATTATTATTCTTGCAGGCCTCCCCGTGACTTGACAAGCGGCTCCTCGGGGGGCGCTAACATTACAACCCGTAGCGGTCACTCGCGAAACACAACCTGCGTGCACAATGAGCGCATTGTGCGGCGGGAGCGGCACTTAGGAATTACCTCACATGATAGCCCTTGGCCGACCTCGCCCGGGCTTCCAGCGTGACGCAATTAAAAGTGGCAACAGGATGTAATTGAGGGATATTAAGGTTCCTTCTCATGTTCACTTGGGTGAAATAGGAGGGCACCGAGCAACAATACACACACGATAAGTACAAAAGTGCTGCGTGGGGTCAGAGGTCTTTGTGAGGGGTTGCAAGGCGAGTTGGTAGCGAGTGGTAATTATTGAGAGAAACGCCTGCTGACTTTGCGTCCCTGCTCCACTTGATGCCATGTAGTATTTATGAGCAGGGGGAAACAACTCAAATGTTGGCTATTTTAGCACTTGAAACAATGGTTCAGTCATTTGTTACTGGGACATTGTTTTGGTGTTTAAAGGGAAAAATCACAATTTCAGAATGGTTAAAACCATTAAAAATCAGTTCCCAGTGGCTTATTTTATTTTTCGAAGTTTTTTTCTAAATTTTAACCATCGTTATAAACACCCGTCCATTTTCCTGTGACGTCACATAGTGATGCCAACACAAACAAACATGGCGGACAGAACAGCAAGCTCGACATTACCTCGGATTCAGACTAAGATTTCAGCGGCTTAAGCGATTCAACAGATTACGAATGTATTGAAACGGATGGTTTTAGTGTGGAGGCAGGTAGCGAAAACGAAATTGAAGAAGAAACTGAAGCTATTGAGCCATATCGGTTTGAACCGTATGCAAGCGAAAACGACGAAAACGACACAACAGCCAGCGACACGGGAGAAAGCGAGGACGAATTCGGCGATCGCCTTCTAACCAACGATTGGTATGTGTTTGTTTGGCATTAAAGGAAACTAACAACTATGAACTAGGTTTACAGCAAATGAAATACATTTGGCAACAACATGCACTTTGAGAGTGCAGACAGCCCAATTTTCATCAATTATATATTCTGTAGACATACCCTCATGTCAGCAGGCCAGGGAAGCTAGGGTCGATATTCTTCTCTTGATCATCTTCGGTGGCATAAGGGACGGTGTGAGCCAAGACATCCAGGGGGTTTAGCTCGCTCGTCTGCGGGAACAAACTGCCGCCATTGCTTGCCGTGCTACCGAGGTCCTTTGTCCCTGAATTGCTCACACACTCCGGCAGATTCAAGGGGGGTCTGGCGGCAGATTTCTTTGACTTTATCGTTGGAAATGCATCTGCTTTGAGTGTCGCAGGATATCCACACATTCTTGCCATCTCTGTCGTAGCATAGCGTTCGTCGGTAAAGTGTGCGGAACAAACGTCCAATTTCTTGCCACTTTCGCATCTTTGGGCCACTGGTGCAACTTGAATCCATCCCTGTTCGTGTTGTTACACCCTCCGACAACACACCGACGAGGCATGATGTCTCCAAGGTACGGGAAACAGTCGAAAAAACGGAAAATAACAGAGCTGATTTGACTCGGTGTTTGAGAAAATGGCGGATTGCTTCCCGATGCTCCGAGAGCGAATATTAGAAAGGCGTTTAATTCGCCAAAATTCACCCATTTAGAGTTCGGAAATCGGTTAAATAAATATATGGTCTTTTTTCTGCAACATCAAGGTATATATTGACGCTTACATAAGTCTGGTGATAATGTTCCCCTTTAATGTATGATTTGATGTCACTAGCATAAATTTCTTGCTGTCACTCCGGCTTCGGTTTGAATGAGTCTTGTATTTTTTAGATTAGAATGCATTTTCTTCGTCCAATAACAGGCATGTGAAATGTCCGTGAAAATACGAAAAAGACACATGAAGAACACAACGAACTTAGACGTTGTCTCAGTGATTTACAAAGCCATTAAACTTCAAGCACTTCCTGTTTAGCGTTCTAACGTTGGCAGTTTATTAAAAAACATTCTGAAAAGGTACATACTACAAATAATCCTCCTGGCAAAACACTTGACGTAAATTGAAAACTCTGAGGAAAAACAGCATGAAGAACACAACGAACCTAGTCTTTGTCTTCCTGTTTAGCATTCTAACGTTGGCAGTTTATTAAAAATGTTTGGAAAAGAAACCGATTGTTTCCACACAAAAAATCCGCATACTGCCACAACATCATTCAAATTTTACAATTATATTTAAACACGGTGTCAGTTATCAAAACGACACCATAGTTTTGTGATGTGGCTTTTGTGAACAAAGCCTGCCGGGGCTTAAGACCTCATTTTAATTTCCTTCCACCTTCTGTAGACTTTGTTCCGTGTCCATATTATTGTCTTTGTCTTTAAGTTTCTTAGATGTTTCATAGTGCCTTCTTAAAGGCCTACTGGAATGCGATTTTCTTATTTAAACGGGGATAGCAGGTCCATTCTATGTGTCATACTTGATCATTTCGCGATATTGCCATATTTTTGCTGAAAGGATTTAGTAGAGAACATCGACGATAAAGTTCGCAACTTTTGGTCGCTGATAAAAAAGCCTTGCCTGTACCGGAAGTAGCAGACGAGTAGCGTGACGTCACAGGTTGTGGAGCTCCTCACATCTGCACATTGTTTACAATCATGGCCACCAGCAGCGAGAGTGATTCGGACCGAGAAAGCGACGATTTCCCCATTAATTTGAGCGAGGATGAAAGATTCGTGGATGAGGAAAGTGAGAGTGAAGGACTAGAGGGCAGTGGGAGCGATTCAGATAGGGAAGATGCTGTGAGAGGCGGGTGGGACCTGATATTCAGCTGGGAATGACTAAAACAGTAAATAAACACAAGACATATATATACTCTATTAGCCACAACACAACCAGGCTTATATTTAATATGCCACAAATTAATCCCGCATAACAAACACCTCCCCGTTCCCGTCCATATAACCCGCCAATACAACTCAAACACCTGCACAACACACTCAATCCCACAGCCCAAAGTACCGTTCACCTCCCCAAAGTTCATACAGCACATATATTTCCCCAAAGTCCCCAAAGTTACGTACGTGACATGCACATAGCGGCACGCACGTACAGGCAAGCGATCAAATGCTTGGAAGCCGCAGCTGCATGCGTACTCACGGTACCGTGTCTGCGTATCCAACTCAAAGTCCTCGTGGTCAGAGTCTCTGTTGTCCCAGTTCTCCACAGGCCAATGTTAAAGCTTGACTGTCAACCTCCAGGGAATGTAAATAATGAAACACCGGCTGTGTTATCCGGCACACCAGTCAAGGGGTGCATTTTACGGCGGGGGTGCGTTATCCAGCACAACACCTGCCGCAGTACACCGCTTCCCATCTACAGCTTTCTTCTTTGCTGTCTCCATTGTTCATTGAACAAATTGTAAAAGATTCACCAACACAGATGTCCGGAATACTGTGGAATTTTGCGATGAAAACAGACGACTTAATAGCTGGCCACCATGCTGTCCCAAAATGTCCTCATACTGAGACGTTTTCAGCAGGATATTCCGCGCGAAATTTAAAATTGCACTTTAGTAAGCTAACCCGGCTGTATTGGCATGTGTTGCCATGTTAAGATTTCATCATTGATGTATAAACTATCAGACTGCGTGGTCGGTAGTAGTGGGTTTCAGTAGGCTTTTAAAATATATTCTTTCAATACAGCGGGCCGGTTCTAATACTAATCAAAAATCATCCCGGGGGTTATAGATAATTCATTCACGGCCCGGATCTGGCCCGCGGGCGTTGACTTAGACACCTAGGTTCTAGAGTATTTATTAGAAGCCAGCGAGAAGGTATATTTTTGACATGACGGATGTAAACCGAGGTCACAACACCGGAAGTATATTACCCGAAGGGGTGTGGAAACATTTTGTAAGTTAATGTTCTAGAATTTCACATTACATGTTCAATGATAATAATCTTAGTAAATGATCTACCGATACTTAAAAAAACAAAAAAATGGTGGTACATTACATGGGACATGTAAGTGTGAAAAATACAGCCAAAAGAGGTTGGTAGATGAGAATAAATCTACAGGTAAAATATAGTGTAGGTTAGACTAAAGTCACATTTCAAAAAAATCTGATTTCAATCGGATTCAAGACTATCTCCTGATGTGGCCTGAATGTGATGCCATAATATCAGATTTGAAGCACTTTGGAGTGTTTAGACTAGCAAAAAAAATCAGATCTGTGTCACTTGACGACAAAGAAATCTGATTAGTCTTGCCAATCAGCCTATCCCCAGGTTCAGGTCTCTGGAAGTGGGAGGAAGCTGGAGTATCCTGGAGAGAACCCACACAGTCAGGGGGAGAGCATGTAAACTCTACACAGAAAGGCCCGGAATCCAACCCAGAACCCTCTCGCTTTGAGGCACAATCGCTAACCACTATTGGAAAATAAGATATTATTCATCTCATTAGGTGAATCATAACTGACTTAACTATTTATGAAGAGAACTGTTGTATTTAGAATGAATTGATGTAAATTGTGTACAAATTGAAGTGAACATATGTGTTAGTAATTGCTATGAGGTGGAAAAGGGGTAGGATTAAATACATTTAGCTTCTTTCTCCTCCTTTTTGGTCATGTTGTAAAAGAAAAAAAAATGTGATGTTACATATTGACACTGTATACATGTTTGAAATTAACCTCAGCTAAATAAATTTTCTCATGGGGGATGTCTAAAAAAGTACAGACAGGATCCAATTTTGTTTTGTGTGTAAATATTGTAAACCAAGACTATGTTCACATCGCAGGTAATTCCTATTATTTTTGCTTATGTGTGACATGTATCTGATTTTTTTCCCTGTCAAAATGAACAGTACAATTCCGATTTTGTATTTTTTTTTTTTTCCGAAGCCTGTTTGCTCATAAAACTTAACCAAAGTTGCCTCCTCTGTGGAAAAAAACAACAAAAAAAGCAGTTGGTTAAAACATGTAAATGCTGTGTTTTCAGTGGACAGAAAACATTTGAAAATATTTTGTCATAAATCCAAAACACTTCTGTTTTTCCAATTCTATCCTATTTTGTGAATTTTTAAAAACTTTTTTTTTTTTCTGGAAAAAAAAAATCATTAAAGTCGGTCATACAGGGTTTTCGTTGTATAACAACGTTTAACGGTCTTTGTTTTGAAGCTGTGTTGCAAAAAAGTTTTGTTGCTTTTTGACAAAAGTTGCAGGTAGTTTTTATCGCATGGTTTAGATGGGGGATGTCTAAAAAGTACAGACCGGATCCAATTTTGTTTTGTGTGTAAATATTGTCAACCAAGACTATGTTCACATCGCAGGTCAATTCCTATTATTTTTGCCTATATGTGACATGTATCCGATTTTTTTTTTTTCCTGTCAAAATGAACAGTACAATTCCGATTTGGGATTTTTTATTTATTTTTTTAACCGAAGCCTGTTTCGTATTTGCTCATAAAACTTGACCAAAGTTGCCTCCTCTGTGGAAAAAAACAACAACAAAAAGCAGTAAATTAAAAAATGGAAATGCTGGGTTTTTAGTGAACAGAAACCATATGAAAATATTTTGTCATAAATCAGAAACACTTCTGTTTTTACAATTCTATCCTATTTTGTGAGTTTAAAAACTTTTTTTTTTCTGAAAAAAAACCCCATTAAAGTCGGTCATACAGGGTTTTCGTTGTATATTTACGTTTAACGATCTTTTGTTTTGAAGTTGTGTTGCAAACAAGTTTTGTTGCTTTTTGACAAAAGTTGCAGGTAGTTTTTATCGCATGGTACTTGTGTTGAGGTGGCGACTTGTCCAGGGTGTACCCCGCCTTCCGCCTCAACGGGATAAGCGGTAGAAAATGGATGGATGGAAGGGTACCAGTATTTAGAATGGGGGATGTCTGAAAAGTACTGACAGGATTCAATTTTGTTTTGTGTAAATATTGTCAACCAGGACTATGTTCACTTCGCAGGTCAATTCCTATTATTTTTGCCTATGTGTGACATGTATCTGATTTTTTTCCTGTCAAAATGAACAGTACAATTCCGATTTTGGATTTTTCATTTATTTTTTTTAACCGAAGCCTGTTTCGTATTTGCTCATAAAACTTGACCAAAGTTGCCTCCACCGTGGAAAAAACAACAAAAAAAGCAGTTAGTTAAAAAATGGAAATGCTGGGTTTTTAGTGAACAGAAACCATTTGAAAATATTTTGTCATAAATCAGAAACACTTCTGTTTTCCAATTCTATCCTATTTTGTGAATTTTAAAACTTTTTTTATTTTATTTTTTTAATTTTTTTTTTAAACATTAAAGTCGGTCATACAGGGTTTTCGTTGTTTAATAACGTTTAACGATCTTTGTTTTGAAGCTGTGTTGCAAAAAAGTTGTGTTGCTTTTTGACAAAAGTTGCAGGTAGTTTTTATCGCATGGTTTAGATGGGGGATGCAAGATGGCGCCAGTATGTGCTTTGGCCTGCCGTCTCTCGCTGTCAGCTCTGTTCGTTTTTGTGTTTTTTGCGTCTATTTTCGTCTCTGTCAGCTCACTGCTTGTGTATGACCGCCAAACACTGTTGGATCTTTGCCCCTCTCCCACTGATATGATCAACTTCGACGTTGGTTTTTCGACGTCCCAGTCAGCTTTTTCACCTGGCCGGATTCCTGCCTTCCTTTCCCGCCCCCTGGCTCCTCTCCCCCGGCGGAAGCGTCTCCGGCGCCGCGGTAAACGTGGCGGCCAGCTGGTGAAAGTTAGGGCACTCCTGGCCCGGCTTCCCGTGGCTCCCCGAAGGATGAATGGTGCGGTATCCGGTCTCCTCCTGCACCCACGCTCGCTCGATCCGATCGGCTCCTGGCTGGTTCCTATCGTTGGTTTGGAGGAAGAAGCTTGCCGTCGTCGCTCCTGCTGTCCCCGCCCCCGGAGGCGCGGGGTGGATCACCGCCACCTGCGGGCTGTGTGTCGGGCCCCACCCGGATTAATTGCGGCCTTGGACGTGCTGGCCCCCGCCAGGTTCGGTCTTGTGAACGCAAGATCTTTGACAAACAAAACTTTTATCCTGAAGGATTTCTTCACTTCCCGCGGACTGGACTTCCTCTGTGTGACGGAGACATGGCTGAGAGCCGGTGAGTCCGCCCCTCTTAATGAACTTCTGCCTCCGGAGTGTTCCTACTTTAATTCCCCACGGCCGTCCGGTCGAAAAGGAGGAGGATTAGCAGTCGTTTTTAAAAATGACTTTAAATGCCGTCAGATCCGCCTACAATCCTCCTTTTCAAGCTTCGAACTGTGCATGTTTGAACTGGGTCTTTCTGATGTCGTCCTGTGTGCCGTCATCTATCGACCACCCAAGTACCACAAAGACTTTATAACTGACTTTTCTGAATTTCTGGCTGAAATCCTGCCCAAATATGATCGTGTCCTTATTGTGGGTGATTTTAATATTCACACCTGCTGCCCAGATGAGCCGCTTTCCAGGAGCTTCCTGAATATAATCGACTCATTTAACTTTGTACAGTCTGTGTGTGGTTCTACACATGAACGCGGGCATACACTCGATTTAGTGCTCTCGTATGGTTTGTGTGTTTTTAATTTGGACATTTGCGACGCTGTGTTCTCTGATCACATGCCGATCCTGTTTGATATTGCCACGCAGTGTCCAGTTAAATTGTGCGCACCGCCCCAACGCTCTCGCATGTTTAATTCTTCGTCTCCTGCTCGGTTCTCCTCTATTTTTTTGACTCTTTGTGATGATAATTCTGCAGCATCTGTGTGTCTGAATACTGAAGAGTTGGTTTCTGGGTTCAACTCTATCTGTTCACAAACACTGGACACGATCGCGCCTTTCAAATGCCGCCGCGCTAAAGCCACGCCTCAACCCTGGTTGAATGACGTCACTCGGGCTGCCAGGCGCGTATGTAGAAGAGCAGAGAGAAAATGGAAAAAAGACAGGCTGCATGTGTCCTTTGCCATTTTTAAAGAAAGCCTGTTTTCCTTTCAGATGACTGTAAAAGCAGAAATGAATATATATCTATCTCAGATTATATCTTCTAACTGTAACAACCCCAGAGTTCTGTTTAAAACTATTAACACTGTCATTGATGCTCCCAAATCTGCTGGTTTTGATGCTTCTTTTGAATTCTGTGAAAATTGTCTCCATTTTTTCACTGACAAAATTGTGTCAACTAGAGCCAGTCTATCTCAGCCTTCATATGACCCTTCTGTTCCCCTGCATTTCTCTTCTGTTTTCCATCAGTTTGAGCCGGTGTCCTTTTCTTTTTTAAGTGACACAGTTAGTCATATGAAGCCCTCTGGTTCTCCTGCAGATGCCCTCCCACCTCGCCTGTTTAAGGAGGTACTTGCTACTATTGGATCAAGTGTCCTTAACATTATCAATAGTAGCCTCTCTTCTGGAATAGTTCCAGTAGAGTTTAAACATGCAGTGGTACGACCTCTACTTAAAAAACCCAGCCTCGACCCCTCTCTCCTCTCTAACTTCAGACCTATCTCTAATCTTCCATACATTTCCAAAATATTAGAGAAGGTTGTCTACAGTCAGTTGCTGCCCTTCTTAGAGGATAATGGTATCACTGAGCTGTTCCAGTCCGGTTTTAAAGCCCTCCACAGCACAGAGTCAGCGCTTCTAAAAGTTTTTAACGATATCCTCCTGTCCACTGATTCTGGTAAATATGTTGTCCTGGTGCTTTTAGATCTGTCTGCTGCGTTCGACACCGTCGACCACGCCACCTTAATCACTCGTCTTGAGAACTGTGTGGGCATTAAGGGCGCCGCCCTCAACTGGTTCCGGTCGTACCTAACCGACAGGAGTTTTTGTGTAAAAGTAGACAGTTTTATGTCGTCCACAGCTCCTTTACCACATGGGGTCCCCCAGGGTTCAATCCTTGCCCCAATTTTATTTGCGCTTTACCTTCTCCCCCTTGGTTCTATTTTTAGGAAGTACAGTATTGCATTTCATTTTTATGCCGATGATTGCCAGATTTATTTTCCCATGGCACAAAATAACACGGTTCAAAGTCTTATTGACTGCCTGCACGACATCAAAGTCTGGCTTTCAGCTAACTTCCTGAGCCTAAATGAAGACAAAACAGAAGTTATGTTGTTCGGTCCAAGTCGCTCTCCCTCCCCCAACGTTGACCTCGGCACTCTGACCCCGTATCTCAGCGACTCTGTCACAAACCTGGGGGTAAAGTTTGACTCAGATTTTAAATTCGAAAAACAAATCAGCAGTGTCGTTCAAAAAAGCTTTTATCAATTACGCCAAATAGCGAAAGTGAAACCGCTTTTATCAAGACATGATCTTGAGAAATTAATCCACGCTTTTATCTCGACTCGTCTTGATTACTGTAATGCCCTGTATGTTGGCATTAGCCAGGCCTCCCTCGCCCGCCTGCAGCTCGTACAGAACTCTGCTGCTCGTCTGCTAACACAGACCCGCAGACGTGAGCACATCACCCCTATTTTAGCGTCCCTTCACTGGCTCCCTGTGCGTTACCGAATACATTTTAAACTCCTTTTATTTGTTTTTAAATGTCTAAACAACCTCGCGCCAACCTATCTCTCCGACCTCCTTCAGCCTTACTGCCCCACCCGATCCTTAAGATCAGCCGATCAGCTGCTGTTGACGGTCCCTGACACAAGGCTGAAGCTTAGAGGTGACAGAGCTTTCGCCGTTGCTGCTCCCAAGCTCTGGAACGACCTACCCCTGAGTGTTAGACAAGCCTCCTCTCTTCCTGTTTTTAAATCCCTCTTAAAAACATACTTTTATTCCATGGCTTTTAACACTGAGTGATATCCATCCTGCAATGGCGCCCCATAATACACCTGCTGTGATCCTGTTTTTATGTTTTTATGTTTTTATTAATTCTATTTTAATTATTTATTTTTTATCATGTTCTGTTTGTGTTGTGTTGTGTTTGCTCGGTACTCGTTTTATCTTTTAACCTGCTCATTGTACAGCACTTTGGCTACCCCTGTGGTAAATTTTAAATGTGCTTTATAAATAAAGTTGATTTGATTTGATTTGATTTGATGTCTATAAAGTACAGACACAATTCAATTTTGTTTTGTGTGTAAATATTGTCAAATGTTCACTTCGCAGGTAATTCTTATTATTTTTGCCTATGTGTGACATGTATCTGATTTTTTTCCTGTCAAAATGAACAGTACAATTCTGATTTTGCATTTATTTATTTTTTTAACCGAAACCTGTTTCGTATTTGCTCATAAAACTTAACCAAAGTTGCCTCCATTGTGGAAAAAACAACAAAAAAAGCCGAAATGCTGGGTTTTGAAAACATTTTGTCATTAATCCGAAACACTTCTGTTTTTCCAACTCTATCCTATTTTGTGAATTTAAAAACAATTTTTATTTTCTGGAAAAAAGAAAAAAAAAATCATCAGGGTTTTCATTGTTTCAAAGATTTGTTGCTTTTTGACACAAGTTGCAGGTAGTTTTTATTGCATGTTACCAGTGTTTAGATATTGTTTTCAACCACCAGGAAATAGAAAAGCAAAATTAGATTTTTGTCTAAAAAAAAACAAAAAAAGAGTTGGTGGAACAGGGTTTTCATTGCATAGTAACGGTATGTAAATACCCTGGTGGGTGTGGGGTGGCACCGATGTTTGTTCTGCCATATGGAAAAAGTGACCATATAGTGTATATGCCATCTAGTCATTGCTGCAATGAATGAGGGCCTCTCTTATTGGCTAGAGTTGAACTCAACCCTCCCTTGGCTCCCCCACTCTCAAATGACGTCTCCCTGTTTTACTTTCCAGCCTTAAAACATGTCAAATTTCAAGTCATTTAGTCTAAGCGTTGGAAAACCACCATATTTAATTTAGTCGTTCAGTTCTGTAGAACCCTGACGTCAGTGTAAGTACAGGCTTGACGAGGTGTTAAGTTGACACCGCGAGAAACGTCTGCATTCACCCACCGGTGGAAACATGCCTACAGCACCTGAGACCTTTTGTTTTTTCACCGTTTGATGCTCCGTGATGTGTTGCCGTAAAAGCTTCCAGATTCCTTCACACGTTTATGTTCCTTCCTGAGAAGCACATGAAAAGACAAGGAGCATGTTGCAATGATATGGCAAGACGGCGAGGAAGCACATGGGACCGAAAGATTAGCGTAGAGAGGAAGGAAGGAGAGCAAGAAGGTATGGACTTACAATGTACAGGAGTGGGTGTCATTAATCACCCCCTTTGTGACACTTTCCACCAAAGGGAAGCTGCTCCCTGCAACATTCACTTCTATTAGCAGTCCATTACCACGGGTCGCCACAAGTACTTGACAGGCAGGAGTGGAGGAGCTGACCTTTGTCCCCTTATTACATACCATATACACATGGAACCTGTATAAGCATTACTGCAACACTTATTTTTACTAATATTATTATGGGTGGGAATCTTTGTGCACCTCGTGATACGATTGCGATTCAGGAGCTACGATTCGATTACAAATCGATTATTGATGCATCTTTAATTTATGTACATTGATGCAGTTTTACATTTCTTTTGCATAGGCGTTTATTACTTGCAACTAGGGTTGTACGGTATACCGGTATTAGTATAGTACCGCGATACTAATGAATCATATACGGTACTATACCACCTCTGAAAAGTACCGGTCCCCCCCAGCACAACACTCCACCCCCCAATGTATTTTTTTTTTTTTTTTTTTTTTTTTTTTAGCCTTTATTTAACCAGGTAAAATCCCATTGAGATCAAAGATCTCTTTTCCAAGGGAGACCTGGCCAAGAGGGCAGCAGCAAGGTTACATTAAAAACAGTAAACAACACAAAACATAAAATTTACAACATTAAAACTTGCTCACATAACACATCAATCAATCAATCAATCAATCAATGTTTATTTATATAGCCCTAAATCACAAGTGTCTCAAAGGGCTGCACAAGCCACAACGACATCCTCGGTACAGAGCCCACATAAGGGCAAGGAAAAACTCACCCCAGTGGGACGTCGATGTGAATGACTATGAGAAACCTTGGAGAGGACCGCATATGTGGGTAACCCCCCCCCTGTCCCGGCAAGAAATCTGCGTTCAAAGAACTCCGGCTTATTAGTGATTCCCAGAGCCCAAAAAAAGTCTGCGGGCTGTAGAGCGTTTTCTATTCGGGCTCCAGTACTATGGAATGCCCTCCCGGTAACAGTTAGAGATGCTACCTCAGTAGAAACATTTAAGTCCCATCTCAAAACTCATTTGTATACTCTAGCCTTTGAATAGCCCCCCTTTTTTTAGACCAGTTGATCTGCCGTTTCTTTTCTTTTCTCCTCTGCTCCCCCCTATCCCTTGTGGAAGGGGAGACACACAGATCCGGTAGCCATGGATGGGGTGCTGGCTGTCCGGGGTCGGGACCCGGGGTGGACCGCTCGCCTGTATATCGGTTGGGAACATCTCTGCGCTGCTGACCCGTCTCCGCTTGGGATGGTTTCCTGCTGACCCCACTGTGGACTGGACTCTTACTGTTATGCTGGATCCACTATGGACTGTACTCTCACAATATTATGTTAGACCCACTCGACATCCATTGCATTCGGTCTCCCTACACATGTGCATACAGACAAGATAGACTGCAATCCTTTCACAGAAGCTTTAAACTGATTTAATGTAACAAGGGTTTGAAGTTGAAGATTCGATTGTAGGTTATTCCAAGCCTTCGGTGCTGAAAACCTAAATGCTTTCTTGCCCAGTTCAGTTCTTACTTTGGGGACGACAAATTGCAGAACATTCATTGAACGAAGATTGTGACTTCCTTGTTTTTTTGTTAAAGGGGAACATTATCACCAGACCTATGTAAGCGTCAATATATACCTTGATGTTGCAGAAAAAAGACCTTATATTTTTTTAACCGATTTCCGAACTCTAAATGGGTGAATTTTGGCGAATTAAACGCCTTTCTATTATTCGCTCTCGGAGCAATGACGTCACAACTTCAGAAGGGTTAAAACCATTAAAAATCAGTTCCCACTGGCTTATTTTATTTTTTCGAAGTTTTTTTCAAAATTTTACCCATCACGCAATATCCCTAAAAAAGCTTCAAAGTGCCTGATTTTAACCATTGTTATATACATCCGTCCATTTTCCTGTGACGTCACATAGTGATGCCGATACAAACAAACATGGTGGATAGAACAGCAAGTTTATAGCGACATTAGCTGGGATTCAGACTCGGATTTCAGCGGCTTAAGCGATTCAACAGGTTACGCATGTATTGAAACGGATGGTTGTAGTGTGGAGGCAGGTAGCGAAAACGAAATTGAAGAAGAAACTGAAGCTATTGAGCCATATCGGTTTGAACCGTATGCAAGCGAAACCGACGAAAACGACACGACAGCCAGCGACACGGGAGAAAGCGAGGACGAATTCGGCGATCGCCTTCTAACCAACGATTGGTATGTGTTTGTTTGGCATTAAAGGAAACTAACAACTATGAACTAGGTTTACAGCATATGAAATACATTTGGCAACAACATGCACTTTGAGAGTGCAGACAGCCCAGTTTTCATCAATTAATATATTCTGTAGACATACCCTCATCCGCTATCTTTTCCTGGGGGTCTGGCGGCAGACTTCTTTGACTTTATCGTTGGAAATGCATCTGCTTTGAGTGTCGCAGGATATCCACACATTCTTGCCATCTCTGTCGTAGCATAGCTTTCGTCGGTAAAGTGTGCGGAACAAACGTCCAATTTCTTGCCACTTTCGCATCTTTGGGCCACTGGTGCAACTTGAATCCGTCCCTGTTCGTGTTGTTACACCCTCCGACAACACACCGACGAGGCATGATGTCTCCAAGGTACGGAAAACAGTCGAAAAAACGGAAAATAACAGAGCTGATTTGACTCGGTGTTTGTAATGTGTTTGAGAAAATGGCGGATTGTTGTGACGTCATCGTTCCGAGGTCCAATAATAGAAAGGCGTTTAATTCGCCAAAATTCACCCATTTAGAGTTCGGAAATCGGTTAAAAAAAAATATGGTCTTTTTTCTGCAACATCAAGGTATATATTGACGCTTACATAGGTCTGGTGATAATGTTCCCCTTTAAGGTGTGTTTTGTCACGATTACTTGATTAATGAACAAACTAAACGATAGAATACTTGATTACTAAAATAATGGATAGCTGCAGACCTAATCAGAAATCCCCTGAAGCATAGCTGCTGCTGTATAGCATGTGTCGACAAAGTGTCGACAAAAAAGTCAACAAGTAGCAAATTGTGTAAATACGTGTGGTTGAGGGAAAGCATTAATGCTTTTCCAAATGAAAATAATTGTATAATGCGCCCTGCTCGCAATCAGGCAATGGGTGGAGTGGAGAGTAAAGACCCAAAAAGCGGGGTGGGGGGGGGGGGGGGGGGCAAATGACCTAATTTGCTACCTGTGACATCCCCTCTGCCAGAAAATGACCTTCCAAAGCTGTGATAGCATTAGATGCAGTCATCCCTCATTCAAAGGCCTTGTTGGCCTCTTTACTAACCAAAGAGCCCTGTCATTATGGGCCCCTTGCCAAGGGGGCAATGTGTGTGTGTGTGTGTGGACCACTGTCCCTTATCCTGATCTACACTTCATTTATGATTAGAGATCATAGCAGGAATCTGAGGGTGAATGGAATGAGTGGAGGACACAGCCCCGAGGCGGGTGGGGGGGATGATTACTCGTTAAGTGGCCCTTCTCGTGCCATTATAGGCAGTGGAGGCTGACAGAGCACATCATGAGCGAGTGTAAGTGCACGCTCCACTCTTCCCCTTTAATTTGGCATCATGACCCCCCCTCCTCTTCCCCTCCCCACCTCCTGGTGCTCAACCACTAATGTCCTCCTGCATTTTTTTGTCCTCCTGCAAGGAAGTGGCTTGCTGACATGTCACTTTTTGAATGGCAACGACTTGTTTTGCCATGAGGAGGAAAGACAAAAATAAGTAACTTTTGTTCAAGTCCAGCACCACATGGTTATAGTTGAATGTAGGGGTGTAACAGTATACACACCTCTGTCTTAGGGTCACAGTTCACTTCATTTTTGGTACAGTGATCAATCAAAGTGGACCTATATAGCCATTAATCACACATGTCTCAAAGGGCTGCACAAGCCACAACGACATCCTCGGCTCAGATCCATATCAGGGCAGGAAAAAGCTCAACCCAATGGGGAAAAGGAGAAACCTTGGATGTGGGGAGACCCCCCTTGGGTGAACTGTGCAATGGATGCTTAGTGGATACAGTTAAAGGGGAACATTATCACCAGACCTATGTAAGCGTCAATATATACCTTGATGTTGCAGAAAAAAGACCATATATTTTTTTAACCGATTTCCGAACTCTAAATGGGTGAATTTTGGCGAATTAAACGCCTTTCTATTATTCGCTCTCGGAGTGACGTCACATCGGGAAGCAATCCGCCATTTTCTCAAACACATTACAAACACCGAGTCAAATCAGCTCTGTTATTTTCCGTTTTTTTCGACTGTTTTCCGTACCTTGGAGACATCATGCCTCGTCGGTGTGTTGTCGGAGGGTGTAACAACACGAACAGGGACGAATTCAAGTTGCACCAGTGGCCCAAAGATGCAAAAGTGGCAAGAAATTGGACGTTTGTTCCGCACACTTTACCGACGAAAGCTATGCTACGACAGAGATGGCAAGAATGTGTGGATATCCTGCGACACTCAAAGCAGATGCATTTCCAACTGGACTGGACGGATCAGCTTTCAGGAAAAGAGAGCGGATGAGGGTATGTCTACAGAATATATTAATTGATGAAAACTGGGCTGTCTGCACTCTCAAAGTGCATGTTGTTGCCAAATGTATTTCATATGCTGTAAACCTAGTTCATAGTTGTTAGTTTCCTTTAATGCCAAACAAACACATACCAATCGTTGGTTAGAAGGCGATCGCCGAATTCGTCCTCGCTTTCTCCCGTGTCGCTGGCTGTCGTGTCGTTTTCGTCGGTTTCGCTTGCATACGGTTCAAACCGATATGGCTCAATAGCTTCAGTTTCTTCTTCAATTTCGTTTTCGCTACCTGCCTCCACACTACAACCATCCGTTTCAATACATGCGTAATCTGTTGAATCGCTTAAGCCGCTGAAATCCGAGTCTGAATCCGAGCTAATGTCGCTACCTTGCTGTTCTATCCGCCATGTTTGTTTGTATTGGCATCACTATGTGACGTCACAGGAAAATGGACGAGTGTATATAACGATGGTTAAAATCAGGCACTTTGAAGCTTTTTTTTAGGGGTATTGCGTGATGGGTAAAATTTTGAAAAAAACTTCGAAAAATAAAATAAGCCACTGGGAACTGATTTTTAATGGTTTTAACTCTTCTGAAATTGTGATAATGTTCCCCTTTAATGCTAGACATAGGGAGACCCGAAAATAATACGTTACAGTAATCGAGACGAGACGCATGAATAATAATCTCAGCGTCGCTAGTGGTAGACAAAATGGGACGGATTTTAGCGATATTACGAAGATGAAAAAAGGTTGTTTTAGTAACACTCTTAAGGTGTGACTCAAATGAGAGAGTTGGGTCCAAGATAATACCCAGATTCTTTACTGAGCCGCTTTGTGTAATTGTTTGGTTGTCAAATGTTTAGGTGGTATTATTAACAGGACCGATAATCAACATTTCTGTTGTCTAAGCGTTAAGATGCAAAAAGTTGCTGGACTTCCATTGTTTGATTTAATTTAGACACGCCTCCAGATGACTACAGTCTGGTATGTTAGTTGAAAAAATAGCACACATTTCAACTGTTTAGCTTTTTTGTGTCATCAGGTAATTTTCCAATACTCAAACACACACAAAAAAGCAATAATTTATAATAGTTCCCAACTTTTAACTTTCAAGAAAGTGCAACAGTAACAGTTTGAACAGATTTATTTTGTCTTAATTTACTTGTCTTTTTACTACTTTCTAAAGTAAATCTGTCCAGTAGATATTGGCATCTACGTCAACAATGTGATTTGCCTGATTAGAAGATTAGAGGGAAAAACAGAAAAAAAACATTTTTAAATCGATTTATGATTTTTGTTAATCGTTTAAAAATCGTTGCAAATAAGAATCGCGATTAATTCGAAAATCCATCTTTGGACACCCCTAGTGGTCACTTTACGTAGGTTGCAATGACCAACTCCCACGTTGAACATTTTGGACAAAAGCACAGAACAGTAGCAGCTCAGCCCCAATACTACACAAATACACTCGGTGGAATTTTGGGACAAAACTCAAATCTAACAACATCATGAGTCATTGCAGACATTTTTTCATATTAGTGGCCACCATACTATAAATAATTATTCAGGATGCAAAATAATGATCATTACAGGTGGTTTATACCAGTGTTTTTCAACCTTTTCTGAGCCAATGCACATTTTTTTTCATTGAAAAAACCCAAAGGCACACCACTATCAGAAAACATAAAAAAATGAAACTCAGCAGCCGATATTGACAGTACAAAGTCGTTGTCGCAATTGTTGGATATGAATTCAAACCATAACCAAGCATGCATTACTATAGCTCTTGTCTCTAAGTAGGTGTACTGTCACGACCTGTCACATCAAGCCGTGACTTATTTTGAGTTTTTTGGTGTTTTCCTGTGTAGTGTTTTAGTTCTTGTCTTGCGTTCCTATTTGGGTGTTGATTGTCATGGCATGTTTGGATGTACTTTGTGGACGCCATTTGCTCCACACGCTGTAAGTCTTTGCTGTCGTCCAGCATTCTGTTTTTGTTTACTTTGCAGCCAGTTCAGTTTTAGCTTCGTTTTGCATAGCCATCCCTAAACTTCAATGCCTTTTCTTAGCGGCCCTCGCATTTTGTTCATTTTTGGTTTAAGCATTAGATACCTTTTTTACCTGCAAATCATCGTCATCGTTCCCGACATCTACAGCGCAATTAGCTACCTGCTGCCACCTACTGATATGGAAGAGTATTACACGGTTACTCTGCCGAGCACTAGATAGCACAGACACTCAACAGCGGCACAATTGCGGATTATAATTACTGGTTTGCAAAAAACATTTTTAACCCAATTAGTTGAAATTAGATAATCTCCCACGGCACACCAAACAATATCTCTGGTTGAAAAACACTGGTTTATACCATGACCACATATTTGACGGGAGACTATGTACCATTAGACTCATAGTTTAATGCAATTCTCATGTCAAGTCTTCCTTGCATTGAAAGTCTTGTTCAAAAAGGCAGCATTAGATCAACATGAGATTATTTGTGTTGCAAGCGATGAGCTGTGGACACCCGCGCTTTGCTGCTCTGTGCTGTGTTTCATTTCAGCCCACGTATCGGCAAGGACAGAGAAAATGAATAGCTTGTCCCGCTTCCATACATGCTATTCCACCCAGCAAAGAGGATTAGGCTGCCAAATAGACAGTTTTAAATATGCACGCAGATATTATTTCTGTATGTATATATAGATATATGATTTATACAAAAAAAGGATGATTCAGGTGGAATATCGTTATTTTCCATCTATTTGAACTAGTATTGCAAATATAGTACTGCACCCACTACGAGATGTCAACACAAGAGTTAATTGGACCAGCATGGCATTGGAGTAGCATCCGTCATTGCCATGGCAACTCTGGATCAGCTTCTATTATTTGGACCAGCCAGGATACCTCTCGCATTTTAAGTTATGATATTACACACAACAGGGAGTCACCATAACATTCTGGAGGTGGGAATCTTTGGGCGCCTCACAATTTGATTCCATTCAATTCTTGGGGTGACTGTTTGATTCAGAATCTATATATTTTTTGGACAAAACCTTATAAAAAAAAAAAAGAGGTTACAGGTTACTTCTTAGCTGCTGACTTTTCCTGCATCGTTGGCCTGAAAAATTTATTTAAAAAACTATTTTTAAAAGTTTGTTTACAAAAATCACAGAATGCTGACTTTTCCTGCATTGTTGGCCTGAAAAATGTATTTAAAAAAATGTTTTTAAAAGTTTTTTTTTTTTACCAAAATCATAGAATGCTAATTAATCTAATAAAAGAAAGTTATTTATTTATTTAGAAAATAAATACATAATCTAGAAAATCTAGAAAATTATGAATAGTAATTGGAATAAGTAAAAAAATTTAATTTAGATGTGAATCGATTTTTTTAACACCCCTAATAAATGCTGTTTGATTCAGAATCTATATATTTCTTTTGGACAAAACCTTATAAAAAAAGAGGTTACAGGTTACAACAGCTCCTCTTAGTTGGCCTGAAAAATGTCTTTAAAAAAATGTTTTTAAAAGTTTGTTTACTGAAATCACAGAATGCTAATCAATCTAATAAAATAAAGTTATGTATTTATTTAGAAAATAAATACATCATCTAGAAAATCTAGAAAATTATGAATAGTAATCGGAATAAGTAAAAAATGTCATTTAGATGTGAATCGATTTTTTTAATACCCCCAATAAATGCTGTTTGATTCAGAATCTATATATTTTTTTGTACAAAACCTTATTAAAAAAAAGAGGTTACAGGTTACAACAGCTACTCTTAGCTGCTGACTGTTCCTGCATTGTTGGCCTGAAAAATGTATATAAAAAAATATTTTTAATAGTTTGTTTACCGAAATCACAGAATGCTAATCAATGTAATACAATAAAGTTATGTATTTATTTAGAAAATAAATACATAATTTAGAAAATTATGAATAGTAATCGGAATAAGTAAAAAATGTCATTTAGATGTGAATCGATTTTTTTAATACCCCTAATAAATGCTGTTTGATTCAGAATCTATATATTTTTTGTACAAAACCTTATAAAAAAAAAAGAGGTTACAGGTTACAACAGCTTCTCTTAGCTGCTGACTTTTCCTGCTTTGTTTGCCGGAAAAATGTCTTTAAAAAAATGTTTTTAAAAGTTTGTTTACTGAAATCACAGAATGCTAATCAATCTAATAAAATAAAGTTATGTATTTATTTAGAAAATAAATACATCATCTAGAAAATCTAGAAAATTATGAATAGTAATCGGAATAAGTAAAAAATGTCATTTAGATGTGAATCGATTTTTTTAATACCCCCAATAAATGCTGTTTGATTCAGAATCTATATATTTTTTTGTACAAAACCTTATTAAAAAAAAGAGGTTACAGGTTACAACAGCTACTCTTAGCTGCTGACTGTTCCTGCATTGTTGGCCTGAAAAATGTATATAAAAAAATATTTTTAATAGTTTGTTTACCGAAATAACAGAATGCTAATCAATGTAATACAATAAAGTTATGTATTTATTTAGAAAATAAATACATAATCTAGAAAATTATGAATAGTAATCGGAATAAGTAAAAAATGGGATTTAGATGTGAATCGATTTTTTTTAACACCCCTAATAAATGCTGTTTGATTCAGAATCTATATATTTTTTGGACAAAACCTTATAAAAAAAGAGAGTTTTTAACACCCCTAATAAATGCTTCAATTAAGGATTCATTAATTTATCCCACTATAGAGTTTAAAACACTGCTGTTGTTGTTGTAATTGTGGAAATAAAAGACAAATTAAATCAAATAGAAATACAAAACCCAAAACCAGTGAAGTTTGCACGTTGTGTAAATGGTAAATAAAAACAGAATACAATGATTTGCAAATCCTTTTCAACTTATATTCAATTAAATAGACTGCAAAGACAAGATATTTAATGTTGGGACTAAGAAACTTAATTTTTTTGTGTGCAAATAATCAGTAACTTAGAATTTAATGGCAGCAACACATTGCAAACAATTTTGCACAAGGGCATTTGTATCACTGTGTTACATGGCGTTTCCTTTTAACAACACTCAGTAAACGTTTAGGAACTGAGGAGACCAATGTTTGAAGCTTTCCAGATGGAATTCTTTCCCATTCTTGCTTGATGTACAGCTTAAGTTGTTCAACAGTTCGTTGTGGTATTTTAGGCTTCATAATGCGCCACACATTTTCAATGGGAGACAGGTCTGGACTGCAGGCAGACCGGTCTAGTACCCGTACTCTTTTACTAAGAAGCCACGCTGTTGTAACACGTGCAGAATGTGGCTTGGCATCGTCTTGCTGAAATAAGCAGGGGCGTCCATGAAAAAGACGTTGCTTGGATGGCAACATATGTTGCTCCAAAACCTGTATGTACATACGTAGTGTTCAACGCAAATGCAATGCAAATAGCGCCATGCAAGTACAAAATAATGACCCACAAATAACGGTGTGACCCTATAATTGGTCCGAGCTGTAAGGAACTGTTATTGTAGACTTCCTGCCCGACTGTTTGCCTGCTCATTGTGTTTTGTGCCTAAGCCTTTTTGTTCTATTGGCACCGTAGTTTTTTTTTTTTTTTTTTTGAATCATTGACAGTGTGGACAACAAAGGACTTGTTGCACTTACCGCTTTTGTCCTCTGCGCTTTTTTGGATCCACCGCAGTAAGCCACGACATATACTGTACCTATAATGTCCTGCTGGGTAGCAACTTGAGAAACTTTTATTTTGGAAGTGTTGTGAACGCAGCGCGCTGGGACGAATGTCCGCATGCAGCCATCCTTTCATATTAAGGTGGGGGGCCGCAAAATATCGTCTTGGGGGCCGCGAGTTTAGGACTCCTGTTTTATAGTGAACCATATTTTTTTTAAAGCTAATTGTTTATTGCCTTTAGTTAAAAAAACCAAACCCAAGCACACATGCCGTCATCCCTTTGATTCTTAAGGCGGACGTGCTACTACTGTATTTTGAGCTCAGATGAGTGAGTCCATCCTTATCTTCCCGAGGTGGAAAATAATTGAGACGAGAATGAGATGAACTCAGTGGATGACGCATGGCACCTGAGTCACACATGGAGGCGTCGGCATGTGCATTTTATCTGTAGAATAACCAACCTTCACTTTCTCCCCCCCCCCCCCCACCGGACACTGCAATCTCTCGCCAACTTCTGATTGACAAAGCTAAACCTTTAATCCTGGCTTTGCTCTGTCTTGTGCACCACCGGAATGGGACTAACGCAAATATATAGAATCCACCTCCCTGAAGAATCAATGAGTAGGGGTGTAACGGTGGATCTGTTCAAAGTGTTGTAGATCTATTGCAGACCTGGGCAAATTAAGGCCCGTTAAGCTTTTCAATCTGGCCCGCCGGACATTCCCAAATAATTTTTTTTTTAGATCTTTAAGATGGAAAATGTAGCTGACATTATGATGTGCAGTGATGTTTTCTCATGACCGTAAGTCTTGAACTATACAAAGTATTCCAATGGTTGGAATATGCACTTTTGCATGATATACTAGTTACTAGAGACGTCTGATGATGGCTTTTTTGGCGATATCCGATATTCCGATATTGTCTAACTCTTAATTACCGATTCCGATATCAACCGATACCGATATATACAGTCGTGGAATTAACACATTATTATGCCTAATTTTGTTGTGATGGCACACTTGCCAACCTTGAGACCTCCGATTTCGGGAGGTGGGGGTAAGGGGGTAGGGGTGGGCGTGGTCGGGGTGGGACGGGGGCGTGGTTGGGGGCGTGGCTAAAAGGGGAGGAGTATATTTACAGCTAGAATTCACCAAGTCAAGTATTTCATATATATATATATATATATATATATATATATATATATATATATATATATATATATATATATATATATATATATATATATATATATATATATATATGTATTTTATTATATATATATATATATATATATATATATATATATATATATATATATATATATATATATATATATATATATATGTATTTTATTATATATATATATATATATATATATATATATATATATATATATATATATATATATATATATATATATGTATGTGTGGGAAAAAATCACAAGACTATTTCATCTCTACAGGCCTGTTTCATGAGGGGGGGTACCCTCAATCGTCAGGAGATTTTAATGGGAGCATTCGCATACCATGGTTTATATAGGGCACAGAGTGGGTGGGTACAGGCTGGCCTAGGGGCGTGGTGATTGGCTCATGTGTTACCTAGGAGGTGTTTCCGTCTATGGCGGCATGCTGTTACAATTTCGCTGCGCTTGTTGAGGGATGGCAGGTCTGGACGGTAAATAATAAACAGTTTCTCTTTCAAGCATAGGTTGCATCTTTTATTACCACTATTGTAAGGTGTGCTGGATGCAAGAATTTGCCATGTTATTGAATATTCAACATTATTGTCTTTGAGGTCCCAAATGTGTTTGCTGAGTTCTGTGGTATTTCGCAGGTTTTTGTTCCTGAAAGAAGCCTTGTGATTGTTCCATCTGGTTTTGAATTCTCCCTCGGTTAATCCTACATATGTGTCGGATGTGTTAATGTCCTTGCGTATTACCTTAGATTGGTAGACAACTGATGTTTGTAAGCACCCCCCGTTGAGAGGGCAATCAGGTTTCTTTCGACAATTACATCCTTTGTTGGTTTTGGAGTCGTTCTGTCTGAGGGCCGACGGCTCATTTGCAATTGTTTTGTTGTGGTTTGAGATGATTTGTCGTATATTGTTCATGCAGCTGTAGCTCAATTTAATGTTGTTCTTGTTGAATACTTTTCTTAGGATGTTGTCTTTGGGAAAGTGTTTGTCAATCAGATTGAGGAATTTGTGTCCAATGTTTGTTGAGACGTTTTTGCTGTATGGGGGGTTGTACCAGATGATGTCGTTCCGTTTTCTGTTCTTTTTTGGCTGTATATATATATATATATATATATATATATATATATATATATATATATATATATATATATATATATATATATATATATATATATATATAATAAATACTTGAATTTCAGTGTTCATTTATTTACACATATACACACACATAACACTCATCTACTCATTGTTGAGTTAAGGGTTGAATTGTCCATCCTTGTTCTATTCTCTGTCACTATTTTTCTAACCATGCTGAACACCCTCTCTGATGATGCATTGATGTGTGGCACGCACAAAAGTGCTTTCATCAAATGCACTAGATGGCAGTATTGTCCTGTTTAAGAGTGTCACAACATTGCTGTTTACGGCAGACGAACTGCTTTATGGTAGACGAAAAATGTGACTGCTGTTGTTGTGTGTTGTTGCCGCGCTGGGAGGACGTTAATGAAACTGCCTAATAATAAACCCACATAAGAAACCAAGAACTCGCCCTCCATCATTCTACAGTTATAACGTGATTGGGCAGGTATGCTGTTTAAATTGTGGGTTAATACTCAAATAAAATATTTGTTATTATGGACCTGAGTCCGCCTGAATTTCGGGAGATTTTCGGGAGGGTTGGCAAGTATGTGTGATGGATGCATTAAACAATGTAACAAGGTTTTCCAAAATAAATCAACTCAAGTTAGGAAAAAAAATGCCAACATGGCTCTGCCATATTTATTATTGAAGTCACAAAGTGAGGTGGGGGTAGTGGGGGGGGGGGGGGGGGGGGGGTATATTGTAGCGTCCTGGAAGAGTTAGTGCTGCAAGGGGTTCTTGGTATTTGTTCTGTTGTGTTACGGTGCGGACGTTCTCCCGAAATGTGTTTGTCATTCTTGTTTGGTGTGGGTTCACAGTGTGGCGCATATTTGTAACGGTGTTAAAGTTGTTTATTTGGCCACCCTCAGTGTGGCTGTTGACCAAGTATGGATTGCATTCACTTGTGTGTGTGAAAAGCCGTAGATATTATCTGATTGGGCCGGCACGCAAAGGCAGTGCCTTTTAAGGTTTATTGGCGCTCTGTACTTCTCCCTACGTCCGTGTACCACTCCGTACAGCGCCGTTTTAAAAAGTCATACATTTTACTTTTTGAAACCGATACCGATAATTTTCGATATTACATTTTAAAGCCTTTATCGGCCAATAATATCGTCAGCCCGATATTATTGGACATCTCTAGTTGTCAATATTCAGTGTTTTATCCTTCATAATTAATATTGTAAATCCCACATTCTTTATTTTCATGTACATTCTGGGTGTCTCATTCAGTAAAACAATTTGAAATTCCATTCCGTTTAAGGCGTTCTGTCATAACGTATTTAGCATTCCATCAGACATTATTGTGAGGTTTTGTATTAGTGTTCCTAAAAATAGATATACCGGCCCCCAGACACATTTTTTTTCTCTAAATTTGGACCCTCGAGTCAAAATAATTGCCTAGGCCTGATCTATTACGTTCATCATGTTCTAATGAAGTTTTTTTTTGGAGTAAGAGATGACTCCCACTCTGACAAAGGCTAGTGTCAGCAGGTAAGCGTCGTCTCTTAATTAAAAAAAAGAAATAAAAACTTGTCTGAACTACAGATTTAACGATATTCAAATTTCGGTAACTCTTTAGTATGGGGAACATATTCACCATTACTTAGTTGCTTATTAACATGGAAATTAGTAACATATTGGCTCGTAATTAGTCTTTATTAAGTACTTATTAATGCCTTATTCTGCATGGCCTTATTGTACAACCAGTAAGCCATTAACTAAGAGACTTCTCTAAATAACCTCAGAATTATTGCTCAATAGTAACCCTAATCCTAACCCTTATATGTTCCCCTAGTGTCCAAATAACTATAAATTAAGTCTTTGTTACTTAGAATATGTTCCCCATACTAAAGTGTTACCAACATGTCATATCACTGTTATTGTGGTCCAAATTAGTATGGTTATTACGATCACGGTATTATATAATGTGCCCAAAAAGTTCTAACACACACGCTGAAATTTTGTGACTGTCATGTTCTAATGACGCTGTTTGAAAACTCACGCTTTTGCATGTTGTGTTTCTTGTGCTTCACTGAGCTTTAGTCTTAGTATTTTATGTTTTAACGGCTAAGATGTTATTGTTTTAAATACTGGTTTATACTGCAGCACTTAAAGTTATTTAAATGAAAAGTGAGCAATAAAAATAAACATTATTTTAAGTTTCTGGCGGGCGTTGTGACATCCGACTCCGTTCAGCGGTCCTTGAACGCACCGTAAAAACACCTACGTCTCGTATTCCTCGTGAGTATAGAACAGGGGTGCTCACACTTTTTCTGCAGGCGAGCTACTTTTCAATTGATCAAGTCGTGGGGATCTACCTCATTCATATATATAGTTTACTTGTTTATGAAATATATGTTTTTGTTAACAAGTTAAATGTGTTTAATGATAATGCAAGCATGTTTAACACATATAGTTAATATTGTTAATAAATTAAAGGTGTTTAATGATAATACAAGAATCAGGGGTGCTCACACTTTTTCAGCATGCAAGCTACTTATAAAATGATCAAGTCAAAATGATGTACCTACTACAAAAATGCAATACATATGTTTATTTCTAAATATATTGAGGATTCTTTATATCGAAGATAATATTTCTGCCTTATTTTTAAAGTCTCGGAACAATGAGTCAGCTGCTTCAACGAATGCCTCCTTTACCATCTCTCCGTCTTGGAAGGACTTATTGTTATTAACGATGATGTGACTCACCCGGAATGATGCTTCGGTGGGGACTTTCGCTTTTGAAGTTTGTTGTGTGAAAAATGACTGCTGTCCGGACAACTGGGATTTCAGTTCCTTCACCTTTCTCTTTCTCAGCTCGCTTTTCAGCGGGAAGTCGGTGTCGTATTTTCCATGAATAGTCCGAAAATGCCGCTCCACATTTCCCTTCTTTGGTATTGCGATGGCAGATTGGCAGATGAGGCAAACGCACTTCGAAAATGTCATCGTGAAAAAAAAGTCCTCCTCCCATTCCGTATGAAAGTGATACGTTTTTGTCTTCTTACCGTATTTTCCGCACCTATAAGCCGCCCCGTGTTATAAGCCGCATCTAACTGCGCTAAAGGGAATGTCAAAAAAACAGTCAGATAGGTCAGTCAAACTTTAATAATATATTAAAAACCAGCGTGATGTGGGCGCGCATGGAGTCGTATATCAACATGGACGGAGCTGCGTGAAAAAAGCCACCCGGCCTCTTCGCGTAAACTTCCCTTAACCACTCGCTCATCTTTTCTTCATCCATCCATCCCTTCGAGTTACCTTTTATGATGACGCCGGCTGGAAAGGTCTCTTTTGGCAAGGTCTTCCTTTTGAATATCACCATGGGTGGAAGTTTCTGGCCATTAGCATGGCAAGCTAGAACCACAGTGAAGGATGACTTCTCATTCCCTGTGGTGCGAATATTCACCGTACGTGCTCCCGTTGTATCCACAGTGCGGTTCACAGGAATATCAAAAGTCAGTGGAACCTCGTCCATGTTGATAATGTTCTCTGGCCGGATCTTTTTTTCAGCTATCTTGTTTTTACAATATGCACGGAAAGTAGCCAGCTTTTCTTGAAAGTCTTTAGGCAGTTGCTGTGAAATAGTAGTCCGTGTGCGGATGGAGAGATTGCGTCTTTTCATGAACCGGCAACCTGTCGCTTAGTAGGAGCCATTTTGTGGTCTTTACAGATGTAAACACACAAAGGAAATGAAACGTAATATCCGCGCCCTTCTTCTTCTTCTACGCGGGCGGGTGGTTGCTTACAGTAGAAGAAGAAGCGCTTCCTGTTCTATGGGGGCGGGTGCTTACCTTGGCGGTTGCTTGCGTAGAAGAAGAAGCACTTCCTCTTCTACGGGGAAAAAAGATGGCGGCTGTTTACCGTAGTTGCGAGACCTAAACTTTATGAAAATGAATCTTAATATTAATCCATATATAAAGCGCACCGGGTTATAAGCCGCACTGTCAGCTTTTGAGTAAATTTGTGGTTTTTAGGTGCGGCTAATAGTGCTCCCCCACTAATTTTTATACCCTTAAGAGAAAAAACCGAGGGCTGAAAATTGGCGGTAACTCGCTGACAAGCTTGTTAGCTTTGCTGCACTGAGCGCCGTTGTTTGCGCATGCACAGTGACGTAAGTGTCAGAAAAACGAAGATGTCATCTGACTGGCTGCCCTGTTTATCAATCAAAAGACGGGATGGATGATAGGCTGGCGTCAATTTTTTTATTTTTTTTAAAATGTAATGGCATTTTTTTTTATTTTATTTTTTTATGTAATGCGATCTACCAATACTACCTTTGCGATCGACTGGTAGATCGCGATCGACGTATTGAGCACAAAAAAACGGAACAAACGTCCAATTTCTTGCCACTTTCGCATCTTTGGGCCACTGGTGCAACTTGAATCCGTCCCTGTTCGTGTTGTTACACCCTCCGACAACACACTGACGAGGCATGATGTCTCCAAGGTACGGAAAACAGTCAAAAAAACGGAAAATAGCAGAGCTGATTTGACTCGGTGTTTGAGAAAATGGCGGATTGCTTCCCGATGTGACGTCACGTTGTAACGTCATCGCTCCGAGAGCGAATATTAGAAAGGCGTTTAATTCGCCAAAATTCACCCATTTAGAGTTCGGAAATCGGTTAAAAAAATATATGGTCTTTTTTCTGCAACATCAAGGTATATATTGACGCTTACATAGGTCTGGTGATAATGTTCCCCTTTTAAGATGGAAAGTGTAGCTGACATTATGATGTGCAGTGATGTTTTCTCATGACCGTAAGTTTTGAACTATACAAAGTATTCCAATGGTTGGAATATGCACTTTTGCATGATATACTAGTTACTAGAGACGTCCAATAATGGCTTTTTTGGCGATATCCGATATTCCGATATTGTCTAACTCTTAATTACCGATTCCGATATCAACCGATACGGATATATACAGTCGTGGAATTAACACATTATTATGCCTAATTTTGTTGTGATGCCCCGCTGGATGCATTTAAACAATGTAACAAGGTTTTCCAAAATAAATCAACTCAAGTTATGGAAAAAAAATGCCAACATGGCACTGCCATATTTATTATTGAAGTCACAAAGTGAGGTGGGGGTAGTGGGGGGGGGGGGGGGGGGGGTGTATATTGTAGCGTCCTGGAAGAGTTAGTGCTGCAAGGGGTTCTTGGTATTTGTTCTGTTGTGTTACGGTGCGGACGTTCTCCCGAAATGTGTTTGTCATTCTTGCTGTGCTCTTTTAGCACACAGTAATCATTCTATACTATAGAATGATTACTGTGTGCTAAGAGAGCACAGCTTGTAGGTTCAATGTGCACAATTGAATTGGATTGGGGTAAGTCTTTTTATAAAAGGAAATACTTTAATTTCTCATGTTTTTGTATTTGCATTTAATCTAGCTTGTTCTTTAAAACGAACTGACTGAACCGTGACTTGAAAACCGTGATTGTACCGTACGGCGACACCCCTAATAAAGCACCTGGATACGGTTTCCCTTATGTGGTGTGATTAAGGTGGTGGTTTGCACTAATATCGGCTTGTGGTCAATGCATGTCAGTAGAACATACATTTGGAGGGGGGAAGGGGGGGAACAGGACCACTGGTCCTACTTGAAACATGAGAGGAGGAGGAGGAGGGGGTACCCCCCTTTCCTGTCTCCTCTTTATCAGCATCCTCGTCTCTGTTATTTCAGTGCTCTTAAATGCTTTGACTGGCCACTGATAAATGTTTGTTTTTATGAGGAACTTGTTACACTCCATTGCTGACCAAGAGTTAGCAAAATTGCAGCCTCTGGTTCGCATTATAGATCCTTCAAGATGGACAGTTTTTGTTCTTTGCTGTCATAAACCTTTTATACGGGACTTCAGGGAGGGGAGCGTGAGAGAGGAGGCCAATGACTGGACTGCATACTCTCACATTTGTCTTCAATTTTGATAGAAACAAAAACAAAGTTTGCATATGCAAGTAGGGCTGGGCGATATATCGATATACTCGATACATCGCGGGTTTGTCTCTGTGCGATATAGAAAATGACTATCGTGATATTGGAGTATACGTTCTCACGCAGTTGCTTTTAGCTGCGGGCATTACACTACAGGCGTTTCTCACTCTTTGTTGTCTCTCCTTCTCACAGAGACGTAAAACAAGCGCACCTTCTTACATACGTCACATACGTATACGCCCTCGCGGAGCAGAGAGGCAGCGGCATGGGTAACGTTAGCTGTGGTGCGAGTGGTAATACGAGAGAAAGAAGGTGTGAATCTGGTAACAAATGAAGGAAGAATTAATTCCCAAGAAAAACAGCAGGGGGTCCATCGTCTGGCGGTGGTTTGGCTTCAAGTGGGAATATGTCGAACAGACAACCATAATATGTCAAGTGTGGGGCAAAAGCGTTGCTACAAAAAGTAACATTACTGCTAATATGTAGCATCATTTGAAAAGTCACCTGCTAAAGCAGTGTTTTTCAACCACTGTGCTGCGGCGTGAGATACAGTCTGGTGTGCCGTGGGAGATCATCTAGTTTCACATATTTGGGTTAAAAATATTTTTCGCAAACCAGTAATTATAGTCTGCAAATGATGTGTTGTTGTTGAGTGTCGGTGCTGTCTAGAGCTCGGCAGAGTAATCGTGTAATACTCTTCCATATCAGTAGGTGGCAGCCGGTAGCTAATTGCGTTATAGATGTCGGGAACAGCGGGAGGCAGCGTGCAGGTAAAAATGTGTCTAATGCTTAAACCAAAAATAAACAAAAGGTGAGTGCCCCTAAGAAAAGGCATTGAAGCTTAGGGAAGGCTATGCAGAAGAAAACTAAAACTGAACTGGCTACAAAGTAAACAAAAACAAAATGCTGGACGACAGCAAAGACTTACTGTGGAGCAAAGACGGCGTCCACAAAGTACATCCGAACATGACATGACAATCAACAATGTCCCCACAAAGAAGGATAAAAACAACTGAAATATTCTTGATTGCTAAAACAAAGCAGGTGTGGGGAATAGCGGTCAAGGAAGACATGAAACTGCTACAGGGAAAAAAACAAAAAAAGAGAAAAAGCCACCAAATTAGGGGCGCAAGACAAGAACTAAAACACTACACACAGGAAAACAGCAAAAAACTCAAAATAAGTCAGGGTGTGATGTGACAGGTGGTGACAGTACACCTACTTTGAGACAAGAGCAACATTGATGCACGCTTGGTTATGGTTTAAAGTCATACCCAACAATTGACTTTAAACTTTTTACTGTCAACTGTGTTTCGTTTTTTAATGATTTCTGCTGGTGGTGTGCCTCTGAATTTTTTCAACGCAAAAAATGTGCCTTGGCTCAAAAAAGGTTGAAAAACACCGTGCTAGAGAATGAAGAGTGCTTGAAACTCCGCATGTCAACATCTCCGTTTTGTGCCACACCAACAAAATGCCGAGGCAACCATTTCCACATCAACACCGTAATGAAGTGAAGTGAATTATATTTATTTAGCGCTTTTACATAGTGGAACCCAATATCTAAGTTACATTTAAACCAGTGTGGGTGGCACTGGGAGCAGGTGGGTAAAGTGTCTTGCCCAAGGACACAACGGCAGTGACTAGGATGGCAGAAGCGGGTATCGAACCTGGAACCCTCAAGTTGCTGGCACGGCCACTCTACCAACCGAGCTATACCGATATATGAAAAAAATAGTCAACAACAGAAGGAGATAGCGTCCGCAGGAACCTACCACATAGTGAAGGACATACACTATTTGATTTCCTATTATGCAGCTCATTTTTATTTGACAGTTATTGAAATATCTTGTGTGACATCATGCACAAAAGTGCACTTTATTTGTTTTAAACTATTGTAGTGGTGTTCTGTACAAAAAGTGCACTTTAATTTAGTGTTGTTTTGATATGTCATCTTAGTGACATCATGCACAAAAGTGCACTCATAGCTTGTTTTCAAATGTCTCTGACAATCTTGCACTTTCTATTTTGAAATGACATGAATGTTTGTGCCACTGCTTAATAACTGTTTAATGAATACAGTTTTGCTAAATTGACTTAGTTGTGATTTCCATCTCTGCATGAAAGTTTAAAATGAGCACATATTAATGCAGTATGAAGAAGAATGTTTTAATGTAGACTAGGGATGTCCCGATCCGATATTTGGATCGGATCGGCTGCCGATATTTGCCAAAAATTGCGTATCGGCAAGGCATGGGAAAATGCCGATCCAGATCCAGTTTAAAAAAAAATCCGGTCCGTGTTTTCCAACGCACCAATTTAAATAATACATTCCACTTTTCTGCTGCTCCGTAATTTCCGTTCCGCATTTTCCAGCACACCTTCAACACATCCACATGTCTGTGAATTCTCACGCAGTTGCTTTTAGCTGCTGGCATTACACGACAGGCTCTTCTCACTCTTTCCTGTGTCTCCCTCTCACAGACAGCAGCGCACCTTCTTACACACGTCACATACTGTCACGACACACGTCACATACTGTCACGTCATACGTCACATACTGTCACGTCATACGTCACATACGTATACGTCCTCCCCGAGCAGAGAGGTAGCAGCATGGCTAACGTTAGCTGTGATGCTAGCGCAGCCGTGCGAGCAACGCTCCCTCTAAGGTGCTCGCCTGTGCAATTGCGCACTGTTTAAGCGTCCTCTGCGCATAGCAAATCTATGCCACGCACAAAATCTAATAGAAAAATAAGCGCATAACAATTTTCAACACACCGACACGACAGAGAAAACAGTTTTCGTCATCATTGTTCAAATATTGTGACGTCTGTCGAGACGCTTATCTCCATTCGGTGCCACACGTCCACACCATCAAAATGCTGAGGCAAACATTTCCACATCAACACCGTATGAAAAAATTAGTGATTTTTTTTTAGTTGTGATTTCCTTCTCTGCATGAAAGTTCAAAAGTAGCATATATTAATGCAGTATGAAGAAGAATGTTTTAATGTACACATGCAAGCCTTGAAAGAAAATTTTGAAAATCAAGACTACATTTCCTGCAAATGGGTGCATTTCTACCCTACATTTTAACTTTAGATTTATTCTCATATCAAACTCTTTTGGCTGTCTTTTTGACACTTACATCAGGCGCCCCCCTCCACACCCTGGATTATAAATAATGTAAATAATTCAATGTGATTATCTTGTGTGATGACTGTATTATGATGATAGTATATATCTGATAGTATATATCTGTATCATGAATCAATTTAAGTGGACCCCGACTTAAACAAGTTGAAAAACTTATTCGGGTGTTACCATTTAGTGGTCAATTGTACGGAATATGTACTTCACTGTGCAACCTACTAATAAAAGTCTCAATCAATCAATCAAAACACATAGAATCATCATACTGCTGTGATTATATGCATCAAGTGTTCATTCAAGGCTAAGGCAAAATATCGAGATATATATTGTGTATCGCAATATGGCCTTAAAATATCGCAATATTAAAAAAAGGCCATATCGCCCAGCCCTAGTTTCAATGATGCCATTTCTGTTTGTCATGTATAATTTTGTCTATTTTGTGTTTATCCTTGAATAAACAGGTCAGTTTCTTGTTACCAACCATTGTGTATTATTCAAACTCCCCTAATTCAGCTGGCTAGTTGTTATCAAGAGTACTAAAACCCTTTTCAACATGATTCTGACAACTAAGTAGGCTAAATAACTTTAAACTTTAATACATGCTCGGATAGGCCAGTATCAGTCAGTATCGGTATCGGTCAGTATCGGTATCGGATCAGAAATGCAAAAACAATATCGGTATCGGATCGGAAGTGCAAAAACCTGGATCGGGACATCCCTAATGTAGACACATAGAATCATCATACTGCTGTGATTATATGCATCAAGTGTTCATTCAAGGCTAAGGCAAAATATTGAGATATATATCGTGTATCGTGACATGGCCTAAAAATATTGAGATATTAAAAAAAGGCCATATCGCCCAGCCCTATATGCAACACTCTTCAAAACATTAGAAATGCCAGAAGAATATTAGAAAAAAAATCACGATTATTAATCACCATTAATTACTATATTATGTAAAACCAGTGGCGGGCCGTGCGTTTCTCACTTAAGCCTTCAGTGTTGTCCTACTTAGTCCGACTTCTTCTCTCAAAACACCGTAATTTATGTCACCACATGGACACGGCTGGAGATACTATATACAGAAACACAGTTGCACACTACTGGGCATTGAACCCCTCAACAGTGTACAAAACGGTCTATTTTTTTGGCGCATTTAACATTGAATAAACCCGCTTCAGCAATTAAAACATATCTTACGTGGTACTGTCAAAATTAAAATAATTGGATAAAACAAATGAAAAAATAAAGAAATCAAATATTTGAACTCACAATAAACCAATAACCTTTGTGACAAAATCCGGGTACATGGTGTGTCTGTAGTCAGGATAGATTGGCTTTGTTCAATTGTTTCCATTTGCGACTAAAATGAAGTGACACACTTTTCTTCGTAAACCGTAGAGCAGGGGTGCTCATTACGTCGATCGCGATCTACCGGTCGATCTCGGAGGTGTGTCAGTCGATCACCAGCCAGGCATTAAAAAAATAGTCCTAAAAATGAGCGATCATAAATCTTCATTATGACGTCACTTTCGTCACTTGATTGACATTCACGGCACCCGAGGGTCTTCTGAGATGACGCTGGCTGCTGCCAGCTCATTAAAATTACCGACTGGAAGGCGAGAAACACTTTATTTCAACAGACTCTGGCGCCGTACCTGTCGTCAAAACTCCAAAGACCGACTGCACAGTTGCACAATAAAAGCTCTGCTTCATCCTGCCTGCGCTACCAAAATAAGAGTCTCAGAAAGCTGGCGTGCACAAGCTAGCAAGCTACGGAATTTGCCGACAATGTATTTCTTGTAAAGTGTATACAAAGGAGTACGGAAGCTAGACAAATAAGATGCCAAAAAGCAACCACTTTCATGTGGTATTGGACAGAAAGGAGGACTTTTTTTCTCCTCCATTCGAAAATGCGGACGTTATCATCACCACTGTCTGATTCCAATCAATGCAAGTCATCAGAATCAGGTAATACACCAACTTATATTCTTGTCTTCATGAAAGAAAGGAATCTATATGTGATAAACATGCTTGTATTATCTTTAACCACCTTTAACTTGTTAACACTATTAACTATATGTGTTAAACATGCTTGTATTATCTTTAAACACCTTTAACTTATTACCAATATTAACTATATGTGTTAAACATGCTTGTATTATCTTTAACCACCTTTAAGTTGTTAACAATATTAACTATTTGTGTTAAACATGCTTGTATTATCTTTAACCACCTTTAAGTTGTTAACAATATTAACTATATGTGTTAAACATGCTTGTTTTATCTTTAACCACCTTTAAGTTGTTAACAATATTAACTATTTGTGTTAAACATGCTTGTATTATTTTTAACCACCTTTAACTTGTTAACAATATTAACTATATGTGTTAAACATGCTTGCATTATCTTTAAACACCTTTAACTTGTTAACAATATTAACTATATGTATTAAACATACTTGTATTATCATTAAACACCATTAATGTATTAACAATATTAACTATATGTGTTAAACATGCTTACATTATCATTAAACACTTTTAACTTGTTAACAAAAACCTATATTTCATAAATAAGTAAATATAAATTATATATATGAATGAGGTAGATCCCCACGACTTGATCAATTGAAAAGTAGCTCGCCTGCAGAAAAAGTGTGAGCACCCCTGCCGTAGAGGTTTCCCACCACCAGAAATGGTTTCTTGAACAGTCGCCTTCATTTACCTTTGGACCACATCCAATATTTGCATTTCCAAATGCAGCGTGCTCCTGTTTTTCTTAGCTTTCTTATTCTATAGGCGGTACATGTGTGTGTTTGGTGTGTGTGTTTGTCTGCATATGGCAGTGGTGTGTGTGCACGCGGAAGCCCCCTGTGTGTTTATTCAATAATAACAGAGTCTGAGAAAGTCTGTTTCAGATAAATGTGTGCGAATACCAGACCATTCATTCCCAGGAAATCAATCTTTCTCATAATTCCCCTCATTTTTCTTCCATCTGTTATCTACGGCGCTGCCAAGGCAGACTTTTAAAAGAGAGCAGCGCCGGTGGAAGGAGCAGAATTAGATCGCCGTCAGAAAGCCAGCTTGTAAAGTTGTTGTTTTACAGAGTTAAATGAGGTGCTAAATTAAAAGTTTCACAATTCGCTATGATGAACTTGCTCCCCCACCCCCTCGGGCCCTTTTGTGTGCGCTGACGGACGAGTCCACGTGACGAATGGACAGTTTTGTCTGTGTAATTATTCCCTACAAGTCTCGGCAAACACGGCGGAATCCATCAGCGGCTCCCGAAAAGTTTCAGAGCTTGAATCCAAGGCTCCTCTGTCCCCTCTTTACCCACATCCTGACCTTTTGCTTTTTCTTTTAAGCTTTTGTTACTGTTACCAGTAACAGCTCACAACTTGAAATCGCTGCCGAGTGTCGGCGCTTTTCTGTGTTTGTACATCGTGAGTTGGTGTGTGTGTGTGTGTGTGTGTGTGTGTGTGTGTGTGTGTGTTCTTGTATTGCTGCCCTTCTTGAGATATCAACAAGGAAAAGTAGCTTCCATGTGAGGACTGGTGAACAAGTGATGACATAAATCATGGTCCCAATACGGAAAACCATTGCATCTAATAGAGAATGTCTCATTTGCACCCCTGGTGGTGACATCTATCAAAATTAGGGTGGTCCCAAAAAGGAGGGATTTTTCAACTTGACTGTGTGTCGGTTTTAAAAGTGCTCCCCCTCTGGTCGACATATGTAATAACAAGTGTGTGTGTGTAAGAAATTGAAATGCGCCAAAATTAATCAAAGCAATTTAAAAAATATGCATTAAGAGACAAACTGTAATAACTTGAAGTAAATAATGAAGATTTAAAACGAATTACAAACAAAAAATTGAAAAAAAAAAAAAAATTAACAAAAGCAGTCTTTTTCTCAAAATGTGTCGACTTTTTTCTAATAAAATTGGGAACAATTTCTCAAATTCTTTCTGTTTCTGTAATATTGCAATTTTTTCTCATAAGATTATTACTTTTTTATGTTAAATTATTAATTTTTAATGCAAAATGGGGACATTTGTCATATAAAATTTTGACTTTTCACAATATCGCCAATTTTGTTGTTGTAAAATACTGACATTTTTTTAGTAAAATTATGACTTTTTTCGTAATCTTGCCAAGTCCAATTCTGATTAATATTAATATATTGCCAACATTTTAAAGTTTTCTCGTACAATTGTGACTTCTGTCAAGTAAAAAGACGACTCTTTTTTTTATAAAATTGCCAACATTTTAAGCTTTTCTTGTAAAATTGCGACTGTTATTGAGCAAAATTCCAACTTTTATCATAATATTGCACAAATGTTCGGTTTTTCTTGCAAAATTTTGACATGCGTTGAGTAAAATGACAACTTTTATCATAACACTGACAGAATTCTAAGTTTTTCTTGTGAAATTCCAACTCATTTTACACAACAAGCTTTTTTCTATTGGCATAGTATGTATATATTATTAATGTTGTAAATACACATCTTTATGTATCTAGAAAGGGTGGTCCTAAAGAGGTAGGCGTTATTCGGAGGTCTCAAGAAGCAAACAAATACAAGAATGTGTGTGTGTGTGTGTGTGTGTGTGTGTGTGTGTGTGTGTGTGTGTGTGTGTGTGTGTGTGTGTGTGTTTGTGTGTGTGTGTTCTTGTATTGCTGCCCTTCTTGAGACATCAACAAGGAAAAGTACCTTCCATGTGAGGACCGGTGAACAAGTTAGGACATAAATCATGGTCCCAATACGGAAAACCATTGCATCTAATAGAGAATGTCTCATTTGCACCACCTGGTGGTGACATCTATCAAAATGAGGGTCGTCCCAAAAAGGAGGGATTTTTCAAATTGACTGTGTGTCGGTTTTAAAAGTGCTCCCCCTCTGGTCGACATATGTAATAACAAGTGTGTGTGTGTGTGTGTGTAAGAAATTGAAATGCGCCAAAATTAATCAAAGCAATTTAAAAAATATGCATTAAGAGACAAACTGTAATAACTTGAAGTAAATAATGAAGATTCAAAACCAATTACAAAAAAAAAATTCAAAAAAAAAAATTATTAACAAAAGCAGTCTTTTTCTCAAAATGTGTCGACTTTTTTCTAATAAAATTGTGAACAATTTCTCAATTTTTTTCGGTTTCTGTAATATTGCAATATTTTTTCGTAAAAATTATTACTTTTTTATGTTAAATTATTAATTTTTAATGCAAAATGGTGACATTTGTCGTATAAAATTCTGACTTTTCACAATATCGCCAATTTTGTTGTTGTTGTAAAATACTGAATTTTTTTTAGTAAAATTATGACTTTTTTCGTAATCTTGCCAAGTCCAATTCCGATTAATATTAATATATTGCCAACATTTTAAAGTTTTCTTATACAATTGGGACTTTTGGCGAGTAAAATGACGACTCTTTTTATAAAATTGCCAACATTTTAAGCTTTTCTTGTAAAATTGCGACTGTTATTGAGCAAAATTCCAACTTTTATCATAATATTGCACAAATGTTTAGTTTTTCTTGCAAAATTTTGGCATGCGTTGAGTAAAATGACAACTTTTATCATAACACTGACAGAATTATAAGTTTTTCTTGTGACATTGTGACCTTTTTCTTGTGAAATTCTAACTAATTTTACACAACAAGCTTTTTTATATTGGCATAGTATGTATATATTAGTAATGTTGTAAATACACATCTTTATGTATCTAGAAAGGGTGGTCCTAAAGAGGTAGGTGTTATTCGGAGGTCTCAAGAAGGAAACAAATACAAGAATGTGCTTGTGTGTCGTATCACTAGCATCAGTCCCCAGTGTGTTGAGCGTTGGCAGACATTGTTTAACTGGGCCAAACTCAGTGGCGCTCATTTAAATGGGGCCCAGACAGAAGCCCCATGGTGAAGGGGTTGCTTTCTTTATGATTCTTTAACATGTCCAAAGTACACCAACTGTATAGCTGCACTGTGGGTGGGTGAGCAAAATAAGCCCACTTTGCCCGGGGAGACATGAGACAGGATTTGTTTTTCGACTGGGATTTGTGCTTCTCTTCTACCTCAGATTGAATTTTTTTTTCTTACAGCCAGTCTTCACGTTAAATATTCCATCACCGCACTGTACGCCTCTCCAAGCCTAAGCTGAAACTTTTTTTTGCCCTAAACCGTAGTCGAAACCAACAGTTTTAAGCTCTTCCAGTCAACTTTCATCTTTCTTTTTCTGAGCGCCAAATGTGAGAAGAATATATGACTACGCAAAGCAGACCAAATCTGATTTTTTTTCTTTTTTCCTAAATCTGATTTTTTCCAGCTGACTGTTAAATTTACAAGTAAAATAAACGCGCACAGGCCCCAATGTGATCTTTTTTCTTGGTGTGCAAGACGGATGTTAGTGTCAGTTTTATCTATACATAATAGTAATAATAATAATAATATATTTTATTTGTAAAAAAGCACTTTACATTGAGCAAACAACCTCAAAGTGCTACAGTGTATTAAAAACAAAAAAGGTACTAAAAATAAAATAATAGCTAGAACTAGTATGCATATATCTAAAAAAAGGCTTTTTTAAAAAGAAGGGTTTTTAAGCATTTTTTAAAAAAGCATCCACAGTCTGTGGTGCCCTCAGGTGGTCAGGGAGAGCGTTCCACAGACTTTCAACGATCCTTGAACTCATCGTAGTTTGTTTAGTAGTTGTTTTTAATAATAATAATAATAGATTTTATTTCTAAAAAACACTTTACATTGAGTAAACAACCTCAAAGTGCTACAGTGTATTAACAAAAATTAAAATTAAAAGATAATAAAAAATAAATGAAAATAAAAACTAGAACAGCCAAATAGCTAGAACTATTATGCATATATCTAAAACAAGGCTTTTTTTTTTTTAAAAAGAAGGGTTTTTAAGCCTTTTTTAAAAGCATCCACAGTCTGTGGTGCCCTCAGGTGGTCAGGGAGAGCGTTCCACAGACTGGGAGCGGCGGAGCAGAAAGCCCGGTCTCCCATTGTTTGTAGCTTTGTCCTCAGAGGTTGGAGGAGGTTAGCTTGTCCGGAGCGGAGGGGTCGTGTGGAGGATTTGGGGGTGAGTAGTTCTTTGAGGTAGAGGGGGGCATTTCCATGGAGGCACTGGTGGGTTAGTAGGGAGACTTTGTATTCAACCCTGAGTGGAACAGGAAGCCAGTGAAGGGATTTGAGAATTGGTGTGATATGATCGTATTTCCGCACTCTCATCAGGATCCTATATTATTAGTGCCCAATATGTTGTATTTATTAAAAAAAAAAGTTTTTCACTATGTTTTACTTCTGCTCCTGTATGTAAAAACCTGCACTGCAATAACCAAATTTCCCCATTGTTCCCCATAAATTAAAGTTTATTTTATCCTATCCTAAAACATGCTAAAACATCCGATCATCATGTTAGTGCAGGCCTGGGCAATTATTTTGACTAGGTGGGGCCAAATTTAGAGGAAGAAAATGTGTCTGGGGGCCTGTATATCTAATACAAAATCTCACAATAATGTATAATAATAATAATAATTATGACAGACCTTCTTAAAAAAATGGAATGGATTTTTTTTTTTTACTGAATGAGACATGAATGTACATAAAAATAAAGAATGTGGGATTTACAATATTAACTATGAACGATAAAACACTGAATATTGACAACATATGAACGTCACACCCCCTCTCCATCCACATATTTTACAGTCAAGCGAAACGCAACAAACACAGCGAAATATGAACGCCCCCACCTCAACCCCGCCCCTCCCACCTCAACCTCCTCATGTTCTCTCAGGGAGAGCATGTCCCAAATTCCAAGCTGCTGTTTTGACGCATGTTAACAAAAATAATTGCACTTTGTGACTTCAATAATAAATATGGCAGTGCCATGTTGGCATTTTTTTTTCCATAACTTGAGTTGATTTATTTTGGAAAACCTTGTTACATTGTTTAATGCAGTGTTTTTCAACCACTGTGCCGCGGCACACTAGTGTGCCGTGAGATATTGTCTGGTGTGCCGTGGGAAATTATGCCACTTCACCTAATTGGTCCAAAAAATATTTTTTGCAAAGCAATAATCATAATAATGTGCCGTTGTCTAGTGCCTGCGCTGTGTAGAGCTTGGCAATCCCAATATGCAGAGCACAGCGGGAGACAATGTGCAGGTAAAAAGGTATGTAACGCTTAAACCAAAAATTAATACAAAAGGCAAGTCCCGCTAGGAAAAAGCACTGAAGCATAGGGATGGCTATGTGAAACAAAAGTAAAACTGAAGTGGCTACAAAGTCAACAAAAACAGAATGCTGGACGACAGCAAAAACTTACAGTGTGTAGAGCAAAGACGGCGTCCACAAAGCACATCCGTACATCACATGACAATCAACAATGTCCCCACAAAGAAGGATAGCGTACGCAAAACTTAAATAGTCTTGATTGCGAAAACAAAGCAGGTCAAAGGAAGGCGTGAAGCTGCTACAGGAGAACACCAACAAAACAGGAATGGCCACTAAAATAACAGCGCAAGACAGGAACTAAAGCACTACACAGGAAACAACAACAAACTGGGGGAGTTTAATTCTTTAACCTTTTCTGCTGGTGGTGTGCCTCCGTATTTTTTTTATGAAAAAAATGCGCCTTGGCTCAAAAAAGGTTGAAAAACACTGGTTTAATGCATCCAGCGGGGCATCACAACAAAATTAGGCATGATAATGTGTTAAGACTGTATATATCGGTATCGGTTGATATCGGATAGGGATGTCCCGATCCGATATTTGGATCGGATCGGCTGCCGATATTTGCCAAAAATTGCGTATCGGCAAGGCATGGGAAAATGCCGATCCAGATCCAGTTTAAAAAAAAACGTGTTTTCCAACGCACCGATTTAAATAATACATTCCACTTTTCTGCTGCTCCGTAATTTCCGTTCCGCATTTTCCAGCACACCTTCAACACATCCACAGGTCTGTGGATTCTCACGCAGTTGCTTTTAGCTGCTGCAGGCTCTTCTCACTCTTTCCTGTGTCTCCCTCTCACAGACAGCAAGTGCACCTTCTTACACACGTCACATACTGTCACGTCATACGTCACATACGTATTCGTCCTCCCCGAGCAGAGACGTAGCAGCCTGGCTAACGTTAGCTGTGATGCTAGCGCAGCCGTGCGAGCAACGCTCCCTCTAAGGTGCTCGCCTGTGCAATTGCGCACTGTTTAAGCGTCCTCTGCGCATAGCAAATCTATGCCACGCACAAAATCAAATAAAAAAATAAGCACATAACAATTTTCGACACACGGACACGACAGAGACAACAGTTTTCGTCATCATTGTTCAAATATTGTGACGTCTGTCGAGACGCTTATCTCCATTCGGTGCCACACGTCCACACCATCAAAATGCCGAGGCAAAAATTTCCACATCAACACCGTATGAAAAAATTAGTGATTTTTTTTAGTTGTGATTTCCTTCTCTGCATGAAAGTTTAAAAGTAGCATATATTAATGCAGTATGAAGAAGAATGTTTTAATGTAGACATGCAAGCCTTGAAAGAAAATTTTGAAAATCAAGACTACATTTCCTGCAAATGGGTGCATTTCTACCCTATATTTTAACTTTAGATTTATTCTCATATCAAACTCTTTTGGCTGTCTTTTTGACACTTACATCCGGCGCCCCCCTCCACACCCTGGATTATAAATAATGTAAATAATTCAATGTGATTATCTTGTGTGATGACTGTATTATGATGATAGTATATATCTGATAGTATATATCTGTATCATGAATCAATTTAAGTGGACCCCGACTTAAACAAGTTGAAAAACTTATTCGGGTGTTACCATTTAGTGGTCAATTGTACGGAATATGTACTTCACTGTGCAACCTACTAATAAAAGTCTCAATCAATCAATCAAAACACAAAGAATCATCATACTGATGTGATTATATGCATCAAGTGTTCATTCAAGGCTAAGGCAAAATATCGAGATATATATCGTGTATCGCAATATGGCCTTAAAATATCGCAATATTAAAAAAAGGCCATATCGCCCAGCCCTAGTTTCAATGATGCCATTTCTGTTTGTCATGTATAATTTTGTCTATTTTGTGTTTATCCTTGAATAAACAGGTCAGTTTCTTGTTACCAACCATTGTGTATTATTCAAACTCCCCTAATTCAGCTGGCTAGTTGTTATCAAGAGTACTAAAACCCTTTTCAACATGATTCTGACAACTAAGTAGGCTAAATAACTTTAAACTTTAATACATGCTCGGATAGGCCAGTATCGGTCGGTATCGGTATCGGTCAGTATCGGTATCGGATCGGAAATGCAAAAACAATATCGGTATCGGATCGGAAGTGCAAAAACCTGGATCGGGACATCCCTAATATCGGAATCGGTAGTTAAGAGTTGGACAATATCGGATATTGGCAAAGAAGCCATTATCGGACATCTCTAAAAATTGTCGTTTTACAGAGTGAATGAAGGGAATGTTCAAAATCAGCCATCATCGAGGTCGTCCAGGTGGCGAATAATTGACAGCTGACTAACTAAGTCGTCCCGCTAATGAAGGCCGTTCAGATGTTGCTCATGACAGAAGGCGCTTGGCGTGACTCGGAAAGTCCGGCGCTCTAAATGGCAGCCAGCGTTATTAATGAGCTCCCATTGTCACATCCTGCTTGTCCTACATGACGTTCCAACACAAAAGCAGCCTCACAAGTGCAATAAACACACACACATCATTCAAACACGTGCTTTCTTCTAAGAAATGACCAATTACAGATCCTCAATACAATCCTTCCAAAAGATCACTTGCACTTTTCGAGGAGAAAAGCAAACAGTTGGCGGAGAGTGAATAATGGATGTTGTTTCTCTCGAACACAACGCTGGATTTACCCCCCCTCCTCCCTAAACCAGGTCACACATTTTGAAATCGGGAACCTATTTTGTATACAGATTAACAACCTCGCTTGGAATTTCCACAGCAAACACGGCTCTTGTTTGCTATTTAACCTCCACGGGCTCCCAATCTGCTCAGGCGTGCAGCGCAAAAATATTGGCACACGCGTTTTCTGTGTCACGTATGTCAGCGCCGGTTAGAGCAAAAGAAGTGATTAAAGTCATAACAAGACTGTTTTTCTTTTCTTCAGTTGAACATCCACCTGCATGATGCAACTGTCTACATTCACAAGTACACGGTTACTCCTCCTCTTAGGCTGCGTTCACACTTGGTTCACGGTTCGACACTCTGCTATTCTTGTCATTTCACCTACGGCTATGCAGTAAAGAATAAATGCATACAATAATAAGGATGCATCTGTGTTATAATCGCCGCAGTATTTCGGTTTCAAAGTCTTCTAAATACACCCCTATACAATATCCTACCCTAATACCCTAATGTGCAATATCACCCTTCGAGTGCAATACATCAGACACTGATTGTTATTTATTACTCCGGTACTCTTGTCTTATTCTGTATATTGTACAGTATTTTGTATTTGTATAGTGTTTTGTATATTGTACAGCAGGGGTGCTCACACTTTTTCTGCAGGCGAGCTACTTTTCAATTGATCAAGTCGTGGGGATCTACCTCATTCATATATATAATTTATGTTTACTTATTTATGAAATATATGTTTTTGTTAACAAGTTAAAGGTGTTTAATGATAATGCAAGCATGTTTAACACATATAGTTAATATTGTTAATACATTAAAGGTGTTTAATGATAATACAAGTATGTTTAATACATATAGTTAATATTGTTAACAAGTTAAAGGTGTTTAAAGATAAAGCAAGCATGTTTAACACAAATAGTTCATATTGTTAACAAGTTAAAGGTGGTTAAAAATAATACAAGCATGTTTAACACAAATAGTTAATATTGTTAACAACTTAAAGGTGGTTAAAGATAAAACAAGCATGTTTAACACATATAGTTAATATTGTTAACAACTTAAAGGTGGTTAAAGATAATACAAGCATGTTTAACACATATAGTTAATATTGTTAACAACTTAAAG